>NW_009940402.1:0-16463 GCF_000696875.1 Nestor notabilis | reverse complement strand
GAATCCCCTCTCACGCATAGGAAAAAAACCCACAAAAGTTAGAAATAAATTATCATGTTAAACTGATCAATTTTGCATCACACAAATAAATATTAATTGTGACATCAAGTTAATAAGTTGATATAATTTAAGGTACTGGCCTTTTATCAAAGCCCTTGTTTGTGTGGATTTTGCTAACTCTGCACCTCTAGCTTATTGGGTTGCTATCTAGAGCTCATCCAACAGGAATTGGCACAGTTTATGTCCATTTGTTCCAAGCAGGAAACAAAAATGAAACTACTGCTGGATTTGAGCCACGATATCTCAAGTGGGGGGGCAAATGAGGTAAACATCAAACTGAGACCCAGAACATAAGTGTTATTGAAAGCCTGGAAATGGGGAAAGAAGACAAACTTTCACTTCACTGCACTGCTATCAGTAAGAAGGAAGGGGAAAAGCTGCTATGCTTCTCTTATTTCTGAACTGGGAAAGCGATCACTGTGATCACAGTCATTGTGATTATCTCTATTAAAAAAAAAAAAAACAAAATAAACCCCCCAAAAAAAAAACCAAAAAAAACCCCAAACCAAACCAAAAAACAATAAAACCTCAACACTTTCAGGTAGAAAGACAGAAAGACAGAAAGAAAGACAGAAAGACAGAAAGACAGAAAGACAGAAAGACAGAAAGAAAGAAAGAAAGAAAGAAAGAAAGAAAAAGAAAGGAAGAAAGAAAGAAAGGAAGGAAGGAAGGAAGGAGAGGAAACAGAGGGAGCTAGAGCAGGTCAGGTTTTTTGAGATGCCTCTATGATTTTTGCCAGTAAAGAGAAAAATTACTTACCTCATCCAAACTGAGCAGTTCAATCCTGCCTATGTGGAAATACAAGCAATTACAAGTCCAATGGCCAGCAGACAGGTCTGTCAAGCTTTCTGTTCATGTGGACATATATATTTTCCACTAGACAGTGACAAATTTTTATCTGGGTTTTTTTTTTTTTCAGCATCTTGGTCATTCTTCATTTCTTACTAAACTCATCAGAAAGTTCAAATTGTATTCAGCTGGTGCTGAACAGGATAAACAGTACTTCCAATCTTGTAAACGTTGGTGGTATTCTTGTTCCAGATGATCAGCCCTCTGTGATGGTGCTTCCATCATGTTCTATAAAGAAAAGTAACACCACCAGACTGGCTTGAAAAATGGGTCTTCCATGTGAGTAACCAAACAGGAGCAAAAATGTTACATCCCTGAAGGCATGTCTCTGTCTTTCTATTTTGGAACCACCCCCAAACTTGTCATCCCTCTATTTGGATGCCCAATAGAACCATCCCACCATCCTTCTTCCAGCCTTATGTTAGTTCAACTTCTTTGCTCTCTAGTAAGTCAAACCAATTCCCATCAAAACTCACAGTGTAGGGCTCTCAGACTGTAGCCCATCTAATCACTCCACTTTATTTCAGTGCTTTTATAAACCATAAGTGTTCTGTGGTATCCTAATTTCAGTACACTTACAAAAGGCCAAGTCTGGCCTTTTCTGAGATTTTTACTGTTGCTGGAACATGGACACGCAGGTGGAATAGCACTCCTTTTCCTCACACGCAATCCTGAGAATAACGTTTGCAAGAAGCATTTAATAGTAATCACAAGGCTTGGAACAGAATGAAAGTTAATACAAATATATATTTTTATAGTAATGATGATATTAAATATTTTTCATTTGTAGGGTCACCAGCATCTTCAGACTCTAACTCAACCAATAAGGTTTCATTCAGTAACGGGTTCTGTCCTGGGGAATTTGAAGAAAAGCTCACTGTTTATATCTCTGGATGTTGCAAATTCTTATCTTGACACACTGGAAATGTTTGAGATTAATGAACTCTACCTTCTTTACACGGCAATTCTTGTTTGTCTCAAACCGCTTCCTTCAGTTTTAAACATATTGTCTGATAAATGTATAGAGTGATGTCTGACAACCATTAAGCACTAATTGCTCATTTGCAGCATAGATCAACAACATTCAAATTTAGTCAAACCAGAGGGTGAAAGGGCTGCCAAGAAAATGCAAAAACAAATGAACAAAGAGTGAAAAAATAAAATTAGCTCACCTGTTACGCAGAGAACCACGCTGAGAGATGCCTTCTCCACACTGACTTGGTCATGGACCTGAGTACCCCAGCAGGCCTGACAGCCAACCTCAGCCAGGAACCCCATCCAACAGGCACAGGAGCCCCAGCTCATCTCATCCTGGAGAAGCCAGTGTCTGCCCCAGCAATGCTATTGTGGGTCCCCCAGGCCCTGCCTCCTATGCTGTGGTAGCTCATCTCCTCGATGGATCCTTAGGACAGACATTGTAGCTTGTCCCCCACTCTGTCTCTGGCCCTGTCCCCTGGAGGAACTTTGGCCTCACATCATCACCTTGTCTCCAGCCCTGGCCCCTGGCTCTTACACTGTCTCCTTAATGGATCCCCAGGATGGACTCTGGCCCTGGTTCATCCCCTTACTGCATTAGGAGTGGTCAAAGGACCCCATTGCTCCTCAGCTTTGCCTGCTGACCTCAGACTCTGCAGGACAGTGCCTTCTGGTGAGGGCATGACTAGCACTAGGGGCACACTGGACCTTCAGGAGCAGCCAGTCCTTGCTGTGCCCTGACAGACTTCTGGACTTGTATGTACTAACACTGAGTTTCACACCTTCACTGAGCAGTTGAAATGATCCATTTAGAAGCCATGACAAATTATATTTTTTTGTTTCTTTTTTAACATTTTGAAACACAGCAGCACTAGGATATTTTCCTCACTGCCTTTTACGTTGCTTAGCATCTTGTTTTTAGCGATGGGCTGAAATTCAGGCACAATGTCTGTAGTAACCAATTCTTCCAAGTGTGCAAAATTTGGACTTAAGGCTCACACAAAAGCTGCAACAATAAAAGCAGAAATAAAAACTAGAATGAGGGGAAAGATCCTTTCAAAACTCTTTGCAGAACAAGGTATTTGGAAAGTTCCTTCCAAAACCACCTACTCCAAAAGGTTCTGTCTCCAGAACTTCCCAGAATATACTTTCCAGCTACTTCTCTTTGTTCTCCAGCCCACTTGCTGTTTCAGCCTCCTTCATTGTCTCCAGCACATTCGCATGCCCCTCTTCAGAACGGGCAGCTTGTAGGTCTCTACAGTCAGCAGCCCAGAGTAAGGAGGTGTTGTTCACACTCACATTGAGTCCCAAAGCAGGGGAAGCACTGGAAGATGCAGAAAGGAGACTATTATGCCTTGCTTTTTGCTTTGTAGTCCTACTTTGTAGTGCCTGCTAAGAGCAGCATCTTGAAATGTGAAACAACGTAGGAATTTGTTTCCTGTTCTGTTTTCATCACTCACCTAAGTTGCATGGATCCTATAGAGATAAAAGGAATATTTGGGCTGTTGCGACTTTAGACTAAAATGTTTATGTAAAAAAACCCTAGATTTTTATTTTAATGCCACCATGTGCTGGTTTTGGTTGAAGTAGAGTTAATTCTCTTTGTAGTAGCTGGGATGGGGTTGTTTTGGATTTGTGTTGGAAACAGCATTGATAATTCAGGGATGCTGGACAGAGCCTTGGGCGACATAGTTTAGTGTGTGATGTCCCTGCTCATGGCAGGGGGGCTGGAACTAGATGATCTTAAGGTCCTTTCCAACCCTAACTATTTTATGATTCTATGTTTTAGTCACTGCTCAGCAATGTTGACAGAGGTTGAAGGCCTTTTCTGCTCCTCACACCACCCCATCAGTGAGTCAGCTGGGGGTGCACAAGAAGTTGGGAAGAGACACAGCCAGGACAGCTGACCTCAGCTGATCCGTGGGACGTGGTGAATGAATTCCTAGTTTTGCTTTGCTTGCACAAATGGCTTTTCTTTAAACTGCCTTTATCTCAGCTCAAGAGTTTGCTTAATTTTACCTTTTTGATTCTCTCCCCAGTCCCACCAGGGTGCAGTGAGTGAGCAGCTGTGTGAAGCTTAGTTGACAGTTGGAGTTAAACCACAACACAGTACCAGCAAGATGTTGCATGGTAATGTTGCAGTACTGTTACTATTACAGGCAAAACCCATACAGTTAAGGCTATTGGCCTACAAACTCTACTCAGGTACACTACTACTTTACTAGAAGTTAATATTATATAGAAAATCATGAATCAAAGAAAAGTATCTGTTTTCCTACTAAATCTTTTTAGTTACACAGAATCTGTCACTCTGAAAAACAAAAATAATTAGGCTTTCAACAGAGTAATAGGGACTAGACCTTTTAATACACACAGACTATAATTTTCGAAATGACAAAGCTTAAGTTAGGCTTTTAAGCTTGCATACATGGAACTTCTGAAAATAGTAGCGTGATTTAAGAATCTCACTAAATTCAAAATGTATTTCCTAATTACGAAGTGCAGTTTGCTTAGCTCTCATGGCTTGCCAAAGTTATTAGAAAATGTTATCAGATATGAGGTGCTTTTTTTAAGGATGTTTTATTCTTCACTGTCTTTTCAGGGCAAGTATGGAACTAAGCAGTAAAACAATTCATATCAAAGATGAAATTCTACTAATTATTACAAATCGAATAGAAGAGGTACAAGACAAGAAACATTCAAAACTTACAGTTTTGAAGTATAACTAAAAACCTAGCTGCATATGCTAAATATGGTTTTTCAAAAGTATACATACAGGCATGGTGGTTCTACCAAATGCCTGATATGAGGCAGTGGAAGAACAGTCTCCTAAAACATTTCCATTGTTCTACGTACATTTTCTCTGTACTGACCCAAGATTAAGTCAGCCTAAATAAAAATATGTCCATTATCAAAGCAAGCTCCAATGATACATTTTTATACATGTAGGTTGTCATAAAAACTATTTCCATTAATTGAAAAAGTGGATGGCCTATGTAACCAGATATCTTCAAAGGGTGGACAAGATTCAGTGCTAATCACATCACTCTCATTAGCTGTTGTGAAGCAGCAACACATTCCCTGTGATCCAGGAAATCTTGTTCTCCAAAAATGGATGCTGACATGGCAGGTATTGAGAACTCCATGCAGATCCAAATCTTACCTGCTTCTGAAGAACTGTGTAAATGCTCCATGCTGGGACCACCCAGCTGGAATTTAGCTATTTCATGACACATCCAATCTGTGCTGATAAAAGAAACGGTTCTAATTTAAGATGATTACACAACAAGGGTGGATAGAAAATAGGCTGTAGAGAAGATAACAGCATATCTTTGATAGTCTTTAGGTGTTTTTTTTATGAGGAAACTTTACCTTTCTGAAAATAATAGAGACAGTATGTAACCCTCACAATCATGAAGACCTTATCAGAACAGAAATATTTGCATTCTGGTAGCAAACATAAGCAGTAATTTCTGGGGCTGGTGGGCTCAATTCTTCACAGTTGTCAAACTGAATTAACCTCAAAGGATCTACTTGAATAAATATACCTCAAAGGAAACCACAGGCATCCCAGTGTATTTGTACAGGGGATAAAGACCCCAATTTTTTATTATTATTATTATTTTTCCATACATGTCATCATTTCTTTAATCTACACAGCTAACATTTTCCTGCTTCCCAGTGGAATATATTGCAAATATTTCTTTTTAAGACCACTTGACTGCCTTTAAAGACTGACCAGTTGGGAAAGTCCTCAAGTATATTCCTGTTTGAAAGCTGCATATTAAAAATGAAGAGTGTTACTATAGAGAAACTTCTCAGTGTTTTCTCCTTGATATAATTTTTCACAGGGGAAATTCTTGAATGTTTCCTTCACAGTGCCCTGCCTCATTCTGTGCCTAAGCCTGGCTAGCTTCTATGAGAGGGTTACATCTAACTCAGCTAACGTCTAGGTGTTAGGCTTCTTGTTCACATTCCCTCCAAAGTCAACAACAAGCTAGCCAGTGTTTAGCTTTGAGAATGCAACTCATCCCATCCTCATCCTATCAGACAGATTGGCTGAATCACCACCTGCAGCTGACTCCAGGTGTAGCCTAGACAGCAGGACTCCACCAGGCACTGCAGTATCTGACCTAGGTCTCCAGTGACACCTGAGATTGTCTGTCATATCCTGACTGAATGCCACCCCGGAAGGTCCCTGACTATCCTACAAATCGCACGCCTTTACTGCCAGCCTCATGTGGATGCCCCAGATAGATACCCTACAGTGTCTCAAACTGCATTATATGCCTATACTTTGCAAACAGATCTTGGGGTTTCTGTCCCCTATCATCTCCTTATTCTCAACCTCTAGGCAATCTTATAAAGAAACTCTCATACAGGTTGCCTCCTTCTTCTTCATTTCTTCCAGCAACTATTCATTTATCTTAATTTTCTTGTGATCAGAAGCAGTGGTAGGATAACGTCATGGTCACGACTGACATCACTGCTTTTGTAGCTATGGATAAAATAAAGTCATCACTATCACTGCCGTATTTGTACTAATGCCTAGAAACTTCAGTTTAAAACTGTAACCTTGTTCCACTACTTTCAGGAAACAGTACCTGCCCTGGAGAGTCCAAAATCTAAGCAGATAAGGAGACAGAAGGTAGGAAAAAAAAAATAAAATTGAATGCAGACATCCATCCTCATAAGCACTGTCTTCATCATAATTTTCATTCAGGTAATTTCTCTTGAAAAGGTAGCAAGGCTGTAAATGGCATTAACCATGCTAATATACAGCCTCCAGCAGACAACCTTACTACCAGACCCCCTACATGAGATTTCCAGAAGCCAGGGGGACTCCATTGCTAGACCTGCCAGCCAGTGCTGGATCCACCTACCTGTACAGCATGATAGTTTAAGGTCAAACTGTGACAAATTCTTTAAAAAATTAATCAATAAAGAAATGTCTACATATATCTTGAGAAACTCTTTACCCATGGCAAGACTTAATACAGTTGACAAAAAATAATTGATCAACATTAAAAAATGTTAATAATGTAATACAGAGCTAAGCATATCTTTCATCTGAGTATTTTAAATTTAGTGGGTTAATATATTTTAGGAACCTAATTCAATATTCTTTTCTTCTGTTTTGTGGATCTATCAGCATGTTTTAATCATTCCATTTGATTTTCCATCTTCCATTAATTTCTGTCAGAGTAGAACTACTTTAATATTTCAATAATCTAAACTGCTTTTTTCCTTGTGGGTGTGTTGATTTATATTTAAAATTTGGTTTGGTCTTTGATAATTGAATCTGGTTCTTAAACAAGTAATATATGATACTGGATTCAGATCTCTGTAAAAGGAGACAACAATCTTCCTCTCTTTTCAGTGATCATCTTTCAATCCTCTCAAAAGCATTATGAAAATGAACAGGCTGAGGCTAACTTGTTTATTCTGAATGAGCTTTCTGAACATCCTCGTAGGGAAGGAGAATTCCTCCTGAGAGTTTGCTCACTCCTGCAAGGATTACAGAAGTAATTCCAGGGGTTCTTAGAGTCACGAGTCTTCAGCATCCTCACATACAATTGTTATCTTACTCCATATTTTACCTGATATAAATGAACACATTTGCAAAAACATCATTTACAAGCATAACAGAATCCCTATGGCAGTAGATGTCAACGAAATAGAATGCAGAAAAATACATTAACTATCTAAAAATGTAGGATCATATACGCTATTACAAAGCAAGAAGCAAATGGTGAATACGAAAGTTTTCATTTGCTACAATTAAAATTGACTGGACCATAGTGAGAAGACTTAATTTACTGAGTTTGTATTTAGCTCAATGGGATTCTGTGGCAACATACAAATTGTTGTAATGACTGAATATATCAATCTTGCTGAGACTCAGTATTCAGTGAATATAACGTTAGAAGAGAGCAGGAAAAAGAGCACTTTCCACAAGAGATGCAGGAGGGGAGAGAGTTAAAGTGTAAAACCCTTACCGTAATTTTTGTTTCACCTATTTTCAGACATCTAAGTGGACCTCAGGTCAAAATCATTGAGTTAAAAACAAACTTAATCTCTTGGAAAGGCTGTGCAGGACATTTTGATATGTGTTGTTACAATATGGGAAGACTGAATAACAATGCAGAGGCATCTAGAAACCATGATTACAGAGCAATGTGAGATGATTTAGCCAGTGAACTTTAGTGGCAGCTGAGATAATTTAGCCTGCATAAAAAGCTTCAGATAGCTCAATGTTGTACATTACAACAGTACAGTTTTCAGTGGTTTCATTTCTTTTATGTCATAGGAAACTTCATGTCTGGAAAATTTAATTATTTTTACTATACTGCTGATGCTTTGCATCTCAGTCCCACGACTTGTCCCATCAGGTTCCCTAGTCATCTCCCCTCACTCACTTCTTATGACTGCTTCTAGTCCAAGTACACTTGCTCAGACAAGCTCTGTGGCTGCTGAGTCCTGATATCATCCACCAGGCTCCTTTCCCAGCCTCTTTCTCCAATTTCTGTTGGTTTCTAACTATTTTAATATGTTCTCAGCAGTGGAAATAGGTTTTAGGTTCAGTAGCAAAGCCACTGAAAGCAAAGCATGGACCCTGAGTAGCCTGCAGGTGTCTGAAGTTGTAGCCAGAGGAAAGATCCTACTCAGCTCAGCTCTCAGCTGGAATATGCTCATGGACATGAAATTGCAAAAGGATACTCTTGCTAAAAATCCATGTTCAAGTTCTGAGCACATGGGGTGCAGATTTACTTCAAGAAAAGATTACCGAAGGTTTCACTGCAGAGAAAAAACACTCTTTTTAACTTGATCCTCTTACAGAAGAAAAATTAATTATTTGAGTTAAAGTCTCCCTTCTCCTTCAAAATTACCCACCTAAGGCATATCATTTGTCTGGAAAGTTTCATCTAAGGGAAATTCAAGTTCAGTCCACAGATAAGAATTTAATACATGCTCTTTTATGGGAAGTATTAAACAACCTGAATTATATCGAAAGGTTCTTCCTCCACTAATAACACCAATTTACTTCTGAGTTGCATGAGGAACTACACTTGCCCCAGGAGCCTGCCACTGATACTAGGCTTTTATCAAGACCATATTCTTTATTTTTTTCAAAAAAAGAAATAGCTGAGAAAAACCTGTGAATGTTTTATTTGTCTACAAAAGAGGGTCTGTCTCCACAAATTGCCTGGCCATACTACCTTCATGAACCGGCAGTGTTCTGTATACTTGGATCCAAAAATGAAGCACAGTGCCACCCTTCCTTCTGCATCTACACAGGACAGTCATTATGTGCTACCTTATCATTATGGATTAACATTCAGTGTGTGTTAAAATTAACAGTTTGTTACCTCCTGTGGGTAAGGTACTTTCTGCTGCAGTGCTGGAACATGCATACATAATGCAAATGGACTCAGAACAAACAGCACCTTTTACAAACCCAGTGAGATCAAATTGCAATACAAATTACCTAATAAAAACTGATCAGTAATTCTGTAAACTCAAACACCTAATAGGAAAGAAAAGAAAGAACAAAAGTGACTGCTACAGAGCCCTTCTGTGAAAAAAAATTAATCAAACTATACAAATAAATACAAACCGAAATCACTGTAGAAAGGCAAGAAATGTTATTCCTTAAAATGCAAAGTATATGCACTGCAAATTCACACATATCTAATGATTTTAATCAAAGGTGAAAACACCAATACCATAAACTGCAAGCAAAATGTAATTCTGAATAATATATAATATTCACAGCTCAAGAGATGTATTAGAACACTTTATGAATATTTGGCAGTCAACCTCCATAGCTCCACATGGAATATTTTTTCTAAGGCATCATTAAGTGGATAAATACCTTTCAAGAATCCTGACCCCTCTTTCTGGGAGTGTAATTCACAAGGCTAAATGAAAAACAGTACCTAACAAATACTTAAATTCAGTGTTTAGATCATTTCAGAAATACCTTTGTGGACTGAAGTAAATCACTCAGCACATAAAGAAATGTATTTACATTGCAAAGGAACGATGGAAAGTGCAAAATGAGTGCTCTGGCCCTAGTCTCAACCAATGCAAACATATGCAGTGTTTAACAGCCGTTTGGTTCTAAAGAACTGCAAATGAATATTTTTATGATTTGTTTTGCTACCGTCTGTCAAAGGAAACTCAAGACAGCTGTGGAAATATATGCCCTTTGTCACTTCTTCTTCACAATGATGCCCATATAGCCTGTCTTGGCTCACCAAGCAGAATGTAGTCAATGATTTTGGATACTTCATTGCTGCTCTCCTCCAATGAAAGCCAAGGGCAGGGACATCTCTCCATGAACAGTGGTTTCAGCCCACCAGCAATTCAGTCCCTATTACATTCTCCAGTGATGTCACTCTTCTTTTTTCAAATTACTGGGGTACATAAATCCCTGCTATTCAAAAAACTATTTCATTCTTTAGCTCCCTCTTCAATCACAAAAGTTAAATAAAGGAGGGAAAGGCAGGTTGCTTCTCTGCTCCTCAAGATGTATACAAACCCAAACAACTAACAAGGGGTGTTAACATAGCTAAATCATGTGTGTGAACCATAATGAATGGGGCTGGACAGTATAAACACAATTTGTTTGCATTCTCAGATATTCTCTCCTGAAGGCTTTTCAGGTTTGGATGCTACAAATGCCATCTAATGCCACCGTTCCAACAAGCCCACTTGTTTCTTCTACAGGACAGCCCAGTCCCAAAATGTGAGTTTCACACATGGGGCCACAGGCTGGGAGACGACCAGTCATATATTGGAAGACCATATTTGCTACATGAGCAAAGGCAGACACTGGCTTTGGCTGCTGGAGGGGAGCATAAGGAGGTGTGGAGCACAGTGGCACAGTTGTTCGTGCCCTTGTGCACCAAGCACAGTTGGGGAACAGACTGCAGAGCTGTCTGTCAAGAGTGTGTGGAGGGGAGCCCTGAGAGAAGGGAAGGTAACAGCAGCACCACTAATGCATGAGATGTGCTGTGGCAGTAGGCAAGTTTGAGGAGACAGGTGCTAAAGGATCACAGGAGACTTAAGAGGCCTGTTAGACATCTGCTTAGTGCAGAGAATAGCAGAAGGTGCAACAAATCCGTCTGGGAGCCTTAGTGCAATAGGGAGTTATAGATCAGGCAAGAAGTGCCAGAAGGAAGTCCAATTCCTTGAATTCCAACAGACTGAGAATCCACAGCTTTCACCATATCAACAGGACAAAAGAGGAGTGGGACAAAACCCATGTCTAGTTGCCTCCTCCATAGACCTCCCACCACCAGACACCACATGCAGTTGTTGGCAGGCACAGAAGACTACTCCTACAATGGGTGGCAGTAATTGCCACCAATCTACAGTGCACTACAGTTCCTGCACAGATTTGATTCTGGCTGGCTTGAGAGGGTAAAGAAAAGCTCTGCTTTCTTCTGTTTTACAGGGACCTGCAAAGAAATTCCAAAAACAATCCTAGGATGTCTCCATTCATCCTATGTGTCCCTTCAGAGGTTCCCACAGATCTACACACTGTCTGGTGCCTTCTAACCATTGCTAATTATCCCAGAAGTATTTAATAGTCTCCCCTAAAGGGAGGGACTTGAGTTGTGACAGAGATCCGTGTCTCTTTGCTTTGTCATGCTATTTGACATAATCTGAAAAGTACTGGATCATGGATATAGCATCTATTTACATATAGCAGTTCTGCCTCTTTTCTGGAATCTTCATGTTCTGTTCAAAACAGAGAATTCGTTACAGGTATTTCTACAGATGATGTCTCTTGTTTTGCACGTGACACATGAGAACCCTCACAAGGATCCCTATGGAATTGTCTGCAGCCATAGGTGGGGGTTGCTTGCAAGAGCATTTAATGAAGCTGTTCCCAAACTTGATGGAAAAATGCCAAGGACTTCTTACAGTTAGAGGAAGGCACCTCTAAATTACCCATTTATGGAGGGATCAGTCTTCTTGTGGCAGAGATATTGAAGTGAAATTACTTCTAAAATGTGGAATAATATTTTTTCTACAAATGCCTACTGTCACATACCTGGGGACGATCCAGGCCAATTGAAATAAAATTAAGCTCCACAGGCCCAAGTCATCACTCACTATTAAATGACTGAAAAGGCAGAACATTTTCAGCTAATTAAGAATTCCTAAAGCTCTAGTATACTGTCAGAAACAACAAGTTATAGAAGAAGAAAACATACCGTCCTAAGTGAGCATGTGGAGTTTCTTTAGAAGACTATGTTCCTTTACACTTGAGAGAAGATTTCTTTTACTACAAAACTACAAAGTAGCAGAGATCAGTAAGAATCCAGAAGCCATTGAAAGACTCATTTACTTTCAGCTAAGCACAGTAAAGGAAAAATCACTTTGTCTTGGAGGGGAAGAAAAAATTTGAGAAGAAAATAAAACTAGAAAACAGAAAAACATCATGTCACTGAAGATAAAATTTTAGTTTCTGTCATCTCATTTATCTTGGTAACTCGATAAAGGAATATAATAGATATTTATTTCCAAATTTAATTCATACATATTTGTTGATAAGGATGTACTCTTTTGACTTTTTCATAACCTACTGGAGATAAACATCCTTAAAACAGACCCTCCAGCACTTTCAGAAGCTAGCCTTCCATCTATAATTAACAGTGTTTTCTTCATAGAGTTTTGACCTATCTTCCATATGGGTTTCAATAATACTATTTATAGCTTCTTTAGTATGTCTATTATGTCAGATAGTCTGTCATAAACAGCTTAAAATGCAATAATAGGAAAAAGAAAGTCAAGAAAGTCACTAGCTTTATCAAGAAATATCTCTCCAGTCACAGCCTGATCTGAGTGTACATTTCATCATGCAGTCCAAATCAACAAGATTGACAAGGAGAAACATAAGAACCTGTCAAACATTGCTAGAAACAAGTTAACCAATATGATAACACAGTACATTAATTAGTGTTTAAAGCTTGCCAAAGACTTAGATGATTGAGAACTGGTGAGGTTGCCAACTAAAGGTAAGATGGATATCAGAATTAGACACCTGAATGCTTTTTTTTTTTTCTCTCATGGAGCAGAAGAAAAGGGCATATGGCTCATTAAGATCATCTGCAATTGGGAACAATCTAGATTTCATAAGAGTACACTCATAGACTGTTTTAGGACCTTATGGAACTTTCCAGATCTTTTCATGTGAAGCAGTAGTGAAACTCATTTCCTAGAGGTAAGTGTTCTTCTTCTCCTGGTAACTGCCATAGTCCCTCATTCTGGTACTCCCCGGCTCTTGTATGACACCTCTAACGTAGGGACACAAGAAGATTTTGTGTCCCCATGTCTTGTGAACATCTGTTAGCAGCTAATAGATTAACAGTGCAGAAATGCTGAGTTGTATAACACTGGGGCGATAGTTTGGGTCTCTCTCACACACACACTGAAACTGATTTTCAGCAAAGTTACAAAATTTTAGTTATCTTAGTGACCTGCAGGTCAATTTGTCCAACGGATTTAAAAGATAGAAGAGAACGGGTTTGAGTGACAGATGGGCCATACCAGACTCATTTGTTTTGAAAACCAGACTAAGAAAAATAAATGTAACTTGCTTCTGACAGAATATGTTACTGGGATTCTGATATCTGATCTTATATTTGACAGAAGTTCAAGGGAAAGCAAGGGAAACAAGGAATATTGACAAAAATGATTGGTGATCTTTAATATCCTGGTGCAGCAGGTGCTCACTTCAGCTGGCGATGCTTTAATGCATGAATTTAGATATGATCTATTGAGTTCATACTGGATGCTGAATTTTGTCTACCTTGGCATTTGTTGCACACAGGATGTTGAGACAGGCTTATACTCCAAAGCTTTACTAAGCCAAGCACACAGTTGATGGCACATATCACTCTCCATAAAGGCCCACCGTAACAGTAGTAGGTGGGGTTGCAGGCCTCTTGAGACCCACAAGGGATAGGTTACTGCCACCAAGGCTCAGGAAAAAAACTGCCAGAGAAGCTTAGCTGAAAGGGTACAGAACAGCAAGCAGAGGGCAGGCTGGAAGATTGCAGATGGAAAGCCTTTAGTACTACATGGGTTAATACAAGGAACTGTGCAACACACTGAACTGTTAACATTTAATTTGCCATTTGTGGAGGTTGCTCAGAGCACTTCAGAGTATGAAAGTCAATAAAAAAAGCAAAATCTGTTACTGCATTCTGTGGCATTGCCTGCTCCCCAGCAGTGTAAATCAGTGTCAGGAAACAGATAGACAGTGCACCTGTAGCTATAAGAGCTTAAAAGCACAGTATTTTCCCCTTCCTTGAGCACTGTTTTCAAGGCACTAAACTAACTAATTCAAGCACCATAGAGAATATGAATACCCCAATAGTATTATAGCTATGGTCAGCTATACATGATGCCTCTGCAAGTTCACACCCTCTCTCAGCCCTTTCAGTTTTAGCTGTATCCCTGTAATATGGCCACAGCTGTGTGGCAGCATCTAGCTCAGTGTCTGATCGCCAGGTGTCAACAAAGCTCTTTATACACGAGCCATAAAGAAATATGTAGTGTAACTCATAAAAGGCATACACTTGTGGAAAAAAATTGCTGCCTTTTCTCACAAATGAACCACCCAACCATTTCACTGTCCATGAATGTGAACATGAGATGTGGACTGTTGAAGGCACTCCCTGACTGAAGATGTAAAAGCATATAATACTAGCCATATGTATGGTGAACACGTGACAAATAAGGAAGTCTTGGCATCAAAGATCTGCATGTCTCACCTCCCTCTTAGATGTATAGGACTTGGTGCGTTTAAGCCTAAGACATGCTGCGGCAAAGTCATTAAAATGCACATAGTGTGAAACCAAGTACCCAGCTCATTTACCACCAATAAAATTATTCTATTTCAGCTCAGCTGAGGATTTCTTCACATTGCAGAATAAATGAGAGTAGATGACTTCAGGCTGTCAGTCAGAATCCTCAGCTCAGTTTGGTCACCTCCTAGGATACATGCTGTTTGGGCCTGGCTGTATAAGAGCAGGCAATTATCCACTGATTGCAAACATCTTCATCTATGTGGGTTATATGACTTCCATGCAGGCACGCTGTTCCAGCCAAACAGAAATGGCATGAGGGGCTATGGCCCTCTCAGTCTCCCACCTCTTCTGGTGTTTTCTCCTTCAGAATATAGACTGTCCTACTTCCCATGGCTGGCATCTTTTATACACCACGACAATGAAGTACCACTGTAGCTAGAAGTGCCATGCTGGACAGACATCTAACTCTGCAAAGCGTATAATGGATGAAATGGTTACAGAGTGCACAAGATAAAAACTGTGTCCGTGCTGCATACAGTGGTGTTGTGAAGAGGCACCTAAACTGCTGGTGTCATTTATCAAATTGAGCTGCTCCTCCATGGAGCTCAGCACAGACCAAATCAGCCTGTTTCAGATCCGTATCTCTGTGTTTCTCTCTGGCACCATTTCCTGAATGTGTCAACATAATATGAGAGGGACAAAATCAGTATTTTTTCCTCTCAGATCTGTCCATTTGCTCGCTCACCTGGATAGGTGCTGAGGCAGTATCCTAATGATGTTCTCTGTGCTGGCATGTGCTATGGGCTGTGGCCACTTGGAGTGAACTCTGTGGCCAGGGGGAGACCACCATCATTCCACAGCACACTGCAATTTGAGAATCTTTCAAGAGAAGTCTCTCCACAGTTGCCTGCCAAGTTAGAGAGATAATCAGCAATTCATCACTTGCAACAGTCCCCTGTATCTATATCCCATCTCACAGTTTCCCATTCTGCTATTTTATTAATCCCTGAGAGTGCATCAAGAATTCATTTTGGATCCATTCCCGAAGAAGGATGCTGCCTGCCAAAAGGATCTCCTCACATATGGGCCTGCGGTCCCCTTACGCTCACACATGCATGTTCCCACATGTCCAATGAATCAAAAAGCCTAGAAAAGAGTGGGCAGATTCTGTTGAGGTTACTGTTGAAGTTTGAATTGCAGATTTATTTAAAAAGCACCTACAGTTGAATTTAAATTTTATTTCCTCTGGCAGCAAAGTTAATGGGATGGTTTTATTCCTTCACAGAATCATAGGCTTCTTACCCTTAATACTTAGCAAACATGAAATCGGTTGCCACATAAATTGCTTCTTCACTCATCCAGCTCTTCCCCTGTAACACATTCCCAAGCCCTCAAAGCCTAGGATAGGAGAGGGTAGAATTTTTCAGTGAGTCCCTTTTGAGACACTTTGAAACTCTCAGAAACAGTGCTCTCATGTTAGTGCTCCCAGATCCATTGCACAGATTATTTAAGGGCATTATTTAAGCTCCTGCTAAATTCCTGCAAATAAATATCCAACTCCAGCCACAGGCAGTACCACTGCTGTCACTGTGAGAAGCAACGTGCAGGAAAGGACTGCAATGGTGCAGGGAGAGAATGTGTGCGGGTCATGCCGTGAGATGCCCACACTTCTGGGTGTCTGCCTGTGAGGCTGGTTCTGATGCCTGAGCAAGCCTGGGCTTTGTATGTGTCCTGGGTTCAGCTACAGCA
>NW_009940401.1:48530-62550 GCF_000696875.1 Nestor notabilis | reverse complement strand
GAGGGCCCGCGGGGCAGCGCTGGGGGCGGCGACGCTGCGGGGGCTGCTCGCTCCCTGCACACCCATCGCACGCACCACGGCCAAACCCCTCTCCACGCACAGTACAGCGCTTGACAGTGCCCTCGCCCTCCTCCTTGGCAAAATGAGTGCCTCTGGTATCTTAAAATGGAGCTCCTGAAGAGACTCTTCCAAAACAAAGGACTTCTCCTAATTCCCCCCCCCTTCGTTACAGGCCTGTGAGCGCTGGAAACGTGAAGAAAGCAAGTTATGAAACTGCGCCAGAACTACAGGGGCAATTAATATTTTATATCGCTGGAAATGTGTTTCCTAAGGTTCGGGTCTAAAAATAATTCATCGAAGGCAACGCGTTGCTTTCAACAAGACCGTGTTTCTGGTGCCTGAACCACGCTGTAAGCAAAGCTCTCTTAGAGATCGCCTACACAAAATGAGAAGGGAGGGGGAGAAAAGGATAAAATCCTCCCTAACGCAACTTTATTAACGTGATTTGGAGTCTAAAAAAGCCAGAAGTTCAGCTCTGCTGTCAAAATGCTTCTGTCACCAGAAGTTTGTGACTTCCTAGATGCTCCTCAGCCCTATCGCTGCTGTTCTCTTGCTGTTGGAGAACAGGCCCCGGGGTAGAGGCAGGAAGAAGCTCTACCAGCTTCTGGTGCAATAAGGGCTTTGGTGGGAGGCTGCGTATCTGAAAATAACCTGAAAATGTGTTTTAGAAAAAATAATAATTACACTGTAGCTTTTGAATATTCAAACACCTCACAGCATACCTAATTAATTCATTAATTATTCCCCAGAAATTTCA
This sequence comes from Nestor notabilis, assembly GCF_000696875.1. Taxonomy (NCBI): domain Eukaryota; kingdom Metazoa; phylum Chordata; class Aves; order Psittaciformes; family Psittacidae; genus Nestor; species Nestor notabilis. The sequence continues at coordinate 61,733 of NW_009940401.1, read as the reverse complement.
GGGGTAAATTGAAATAGCCTAGAGAGACTCAGACAAAGATTTCATGGAATAAATGATAGCTTTCCTCTTTCTCCCCTATGACTCCGGTAGCCCAGGGACAGAAGAGTTATAGCCCTAATTCTGTTTGAAACAAAGCTCATCATCTCTCTGACTCCTCACTTTATAAAAAACATGAAAAGGTTCTTCCTTCAATCAAGAATTAAACAGATTTTCTTACTCCCCCCATCCCACAGGACTGGGATCTCTCTCTCCCTTTTATTTGTCCCCACTTTTACAGTATTCTCACCCTCCTGCTGTCAGAGCATTTTGTAAGGGCTGTACCAGGGAATTCAAAGTGCCCACAAGAGGGTGAGGGACTCTCATTTTCCTTACCAGCAGAAAAGCAGAATCCCAAATTGTGCCGACCCATGACAGCAGTAAAGCACAAAGCCCTACGTCTGCGCCCTGCTGCATGGGGACGGGGAAGCTGCAGCGAGCCGGCGCCTTTCCTCCCCATTAATCACAGCAAAAGTTCTCCGTGGCAGCACTCTCCAAGGCTTGCTGAGTTAAGTGAAACGATGTGAGATGGTATATAACCAATCTGACCACAATCCTATAGATCCCTATGCCAGAATGTGGTTACTTGTGGGCTGTTACTTAAAAACATCCTTTATTTATCTATCAATTTGAGAATGGCTACTGCAGGAAAGATGCTCTGGCCCTGCCCCAGGTTATGAGATGCATCTCTAACCCTAGTACCCAAAAAGTCACATAAAGCAGAGTAAATGACTGACTCCTTAACGAATTACACTGCAGTTCCCTGTAATTTCGAAGGACTTTCCAAAATAAATCCTCAGAATTCTAAGTTTTTACTATTCAAAGTGGGGTATGGATAATAGGTGATACAGTATTTTATGGTATTATAATGTCTGCTGAAAAAAGGCCTAATGAGTTCCCAGAGAAGCCACTGCGACTGAAAATGCTCCAATTTGATCGTTAATATTCTGATAACGGCTGAAGACATTGGAATTTACTGCTTCCACACTGAGCTAGTGCAAAGGACAGTTACAGAAAATCGCTTGTACTCAAGGTTTCATTTCTCCTACTTCGAGATTATAAAAAGAAAAAAGAACCTTCCACAATGTTTGAAAGCGTTTCTGCCACAATCATCCCTTCTTTCTCCTAAAAGCTTCTGAACAGACTTAGCACTAAACCCTCTGAAAGCTGGGGTTTATTCTAATTCCAGTTCACATTCCTGCAACCGAGAAAGGGAAAGTCCAATATTCCCCATCCCAACCAGCGCCTGCCTCTTGTGCTCTGAGTACTCAGCACTGCTCCAAGCACCGGGCTTGAGGCTGCTCTAACTCCACTCCCTGGAGCAACAGCTTTCAAAGGGTGCTGCGGTTACAACCTCCAGGTGAACACAACCCGAGCCCGCAGCGATATCTTTGCTCTTACACGGCACATTCTTCCTGCTTCTATTCATTGCATCCCTCCCCTTATCTGCACCTCCCCTCTTCCTTCCGTGCCTCCAGCCTACCAAGTAAAATAGGGCTTGACAACCACACAATAATTTTTTTAAAGTGTATGCTTTAGGGATATTTCTTCCTTTGAATATTTATTCCAGCTTTTACAAAGGAATTTATCCAATTATTAATTCAACAAGAAAAATGAAAGGGGGGGGGGGAGAAGTGGGTGATAAGACAAGCCGAATTTCAAGCCACATTTTCAGGTGATAGAGCTATTTTTACTTATTTTCACGTTGGTTTCAAAACATATGGATAAAGTGGATGAGCACTATAAACGAGAATTGGTTGGGACTTTGCACTTCATCTGAAAGTAACTATGTAATGCTAACAGTATGCCCTACCAGCGTGCATTCATCCAGTACAGATCCAAAAGTGTATTTTATGCTGTGTGGCTGAATTCAAACCCCAGAGGGAAGGAAGGCTGAAGTGATTATGAGCTATTTCTACATTCCTCAGCGCTGGACTACCCGAAGGCTGGAGCAGCATCCCAGGCGATTCAGAGCCTTGTGGAAAATAAAGCGGCAGCAACCGCCGCCACTACCAAGACACTGCTCAAAATCACCCGCCTGCAGCCTGGACTTTAACCTGGTCCCTCTCACCCCACACCTCGGGCATTTCTTTGTGCAAAGATTTGCACAACACTTTGGGGATAATCACCAGTGTCTCCAGTCCTTCATTTTTCACTGTCCAGACTCTCCTCTTCCAGCCCCAGCTTTTAGAACCAGGACGTTGTTTTCTGTTCATGCAACTCTGGTTTTTACCTGGTCTAAATGTGCTGGTGAAGCATCAGGGGTTTTGTCTGCAGGTGGGACACAGTCACAAGCTACCTCGCTGCCTGCAGGTTTATCACTTTTCACTCTTTCAAGTATTAGCTATGCTCAATTTCTGCTTAATTTTATCACATTTTCAAGTGTATTTTAGACACCCTAGTGCTCTGTTTGAGGGGTGTCCTCGCTCCTCCTGTTGTGCAGGAACAAGTTCATTTTGCTTCCCTTCCTCCTAAGACTACTCACTGTAATACTGTTTTATTTTCCCTCTAAGGTTGAGAAAAGACACGTTACAAATATTCATTTCCCCTGTAAAGCTGGGGCAGCAAAACCATGTCATTTTACATGTCTAGCTTCAATTTTACTCCAATCTATTTTATTTGGAAAGGGACGACCATCTTGACACATATTAGTAACAAACCAGGAACGGCTTAGAATTTTTCACGCTGTTTGCAATGATACCAAACCTCTCTCCAAAACTCTCTGTCCTGATACACCACAAACTCAGGGTATGCTATAACCTGATCTTGCTCTTTAGTCTGAGTTTTGCCAGACAGTGAACAATCAGAGTGCTATGAGTATTCTTCAAGTGATGTGTTTTGTATTCTAGCTCGGGGTATGCTTCACACAGTCCCTTGGAGTGAACCTCTTTTCCTTCTCCCCTCTTTACATCTCCCCTAAATTTACATTACAACCAGCTCTTCTCTACTGACACAAAAGTCTGGGTGTGCTTCTGCTGCAGTTTAAGCACATCATGCAACTTCTGGGTCATCCGGGTATGTAAAAGTCGATACAGACTTTCTGCTATCAGAGCTGGCATTAACCTTTATGATTTCTGCTTAACGTAATGCCTTACAAAAAATTCCAAACACTTCACATAACTTACATAAAGACAACAACTTCATACACATTTATCACCTCCAACATAAGCAGCAGATAATTTTGAGGAGGGGTGGGGGGAAGAGCAAACCTGTTTTTCTCTTGTATCACCTTTAACCTCAGAACATGGATCAAATACCCCTAAATGGAAGTCTTCTCTTAGCCCAAACACCAGTAAAAGTCTGGAGAATGTTTCTAAGCTGTAAATAATCACAAGCGAATGGAGTGATAGCACAAGGACTGCATCTCCCACCGCTGCTCCACGGGCTCCGTGGTGAAGGAATGAAGCTCTCTGGGGGTGAGAAACAAATGTTCATTTCTGCCTTCAGAAGTAATTCCCTATCACTTATTTTGTGCTTTACTGATGGCTTCTTCTAAAAGAAGTGTGTGCTTCCTCAATTAAATCATTCCTTGGAAAAAGAAAGCACTAGAGTCGGGCTTTGCAAGGCTGGACTGTGACTGTACATAAACGAAAATACTGCATGTAATGAAAGGAAAACTCCCCTGAACTGGCTGCTCCTCCCTGAAAGCCCTTGGTAAGATACAGCCCCCATGGCACTGTGTGCGGTTTGTGATGGCAAGGAGTAAGGGGAAGATAGAATCTCCACTTCGGCCACCTCGCTGTTATTGCTTTTCACTGTTTGAACAGGGAACACTAAAAGAAATTAAAATGTCTTCTTCTTGCCCTCTCTCATTTCCTTACCCAGCGGGTCCCCTGAGCTACAAACCCCCTCATGCACACCCACAAACTTACTGCCGAGCTGATCCCAACAGAGACCCGTGAAGAGTCTCCACTAAAACCACACTACAGCCCCTTTCACACCCTAAGAGACACTTAATTTCTTGACAAGACCATTCCCATTAGGCAGAAAGAAACACCATTTATGGCTCAACCCTAGAAGGCTGCCCAGTCCCCACCAAACTGACAGCAAGTATTTTGCCTCACTCTACCCTGGTTCTCAAACATTTATATGCTGACAAAGCCCAGCACGTTTTCCTATCGTATTCGTAGAGGGTATAACTGTGTCTCAAGTGCAAAGGTGTTACAGAGGAGTGGGAGAGGGTTAGGACTCGGGTTCAGCAAAGAGAGGGGAGGTAGTGGTGGTGAGCTTGGGGTGTGCTGGGCATAGCTGGGGCTGGCACCCAGTGTTCCCCTGGAGTAGAAAGAGAAGCAGGAAGGAGACTCCCCTTGGGTGGCAAACTCTCAGCAGTATCACAAGAGATAGACAATCAGGTTCCACAGGAACCCAAATTCGGTTCGATGTTGCAATATCAGGATAGCAGATTTTCGGTTTGAAGGCAGAACTGTTTCTACTTTGCCTACACGAGAGCTGTGCTTAACAGGAGCAATACTGAAAACTGAGCAAATCCAACTGTGGCATTGTGCAGTAATAAAGACACAGCACAAAGAGAAACTCTAGTTAACCAGTTCATCCAGACCCTGTCACCTGGCATTCACTCTGGGTCGCCACATTTTAACTTCTGCTTGAAAATCACAGTGAAGTTGTGTTCAAAAAACGTGAAGTAGTGAACACTATTCCTTTTTAAAAGAAAAAGATTTAATGTTTAATATTCTTAACACTTAATGTTTTTCTTTTAAAGCTTTAGATAAACTGAATTATGAATATGCTGTTTCTGCAAGGCAACACGGCTCCTCTGAACACTTACACAACAGGGCTCCAATTTCACTTTGTTTGCAAGATTAAGACCCTAAAAGCCCAGAGTGCTAACACAATACACTTACTTTATAAAACTAAAGAGAAAGCAAGCTTGAACAGATGGAAAAAAGCTCCCTCAAAATACAGACCCCAACCTCCCTTTACTTCAAAATAAATAGATTCACATTATTTTTAAAGGTAAGTTGTGACAACCTTGCTGATTAGTGCAATTCATGTGGCAGCATTCACTTTTCTCTAGCTCTCTCCTGCATACTGAAAATAAGGCAATTAAATGAGAAAATTAATTCCATTAATTAAAAATGTTCAGTCTCAAGCAAGACAGAATGATCTGAGTGAGAATTACAGCTGTGTAAAATGTACATAAACCAAAATGTTTTCCTTGACATGTACTCTCCTTTAGGAAGGATAAATCTTGCAGCACAAACCAATGATAATGCTATTTTAACAGCATCATAAAGCTGGAGAGAGATATGAAAAGGTCTGTTTTATCTTTTAGAGAGAAAATCCCCGATGTGTATAGGAAAATTTACAAGTAAAATACCATCCTTCCCACAAATTCCTTACTGGTGAGCCCAAGTGAAAACTCTGGTCAAGTCAGGAAAGAAAATCATTAAACTTAGCTGAATCCATAAAGCGCCGTAGCTGAAGTTTCAATACAGATCATTTTATAGTAAAATTAAAATAGAAGCCCTTTTTAATTATATCAAGTGTGCACATTATTACAGAGGAGAGGAATACATGCCTTCCTCAAGAACCATAAAATTGGCTGCTGGGAATTAGACTTCAGCTGCAATTATTATATGGTCCTATAAAGGATATTGGAAGTCTGATAAAATTGCACCCTTGCCATGTAACAGCGATTCTTAATGCTAAATAACCACTCTGCAGCATTCCAGCCATAGCTTTCTGAAAGCATCATCGTTCCCTTCTCACACCGAAAAGAAAACATAGCAGGATTTTGGAGCTAAAAGTATACCTAAATATTTGAAATACCGTATGAACAGGTCAAAAGGTATGTAAAGCCACACTGAGGCAAACCAACGTGATAAATGAATACCGATGGCCTTCTCTAAAGGAAAGCCCTCCATGGAGACATTCCCAATGGAACAGACTATGTATCATGAGAAGGCATTAAAAAAACCCAAGACGATGAGGCAAGCACCTACTGCGTATGCCTAATTCAGCCCTACCACATCGTGATGAATACCAGTGCCATACATTCCTAAAGGCTGTTTGCCCTTTCACTGGAGTATGTGTTGTAAACAGTGAGTATTTGTTACGTCTACATACAGCTACAGGAGACTGGCTGGGCTTCTCCTTGCGAACCTGGAATTTGCTTTTAGCAACAGCAGGACGCTCCCCGTGCACCTCTCAGGCCTGCAGACAGAGCATGGGACTAAACCCCGCAGATACTTCTAATCCCGCAGACTCCATGGCACTCACAACTTAGGCACGCTGAAATTTCTACACACAGTAAAAATATCAAAGAAATATTTCTCTGACACATAACATAAGGCACACACACAAGGGAGGGCTGGACACGAGAGGGACCCCAGAGTGTGGAAGAAGTGGTGTAAATTTTGCTCCTTTAAATGACGGAAAGGAGAAAATTCTTTCTCCCACAAAGAAGTACTGACAAAGTTTCTCATCATTTAGATCCTACAGCATGGCTGGGATCTATGTCCTGCTTTCTCTGTAGGGCTTCAGTCTGACTCTGCTGTTCAAATCCCAGCACCTGTGACAGTGCCAGGCTTCAGAAAAAAGCCTCTGAACGAGAGTATAAAATCATAGAGACCCACTCAAATGCAAACAGCTCAGCCAGGCCAAGATTTGGAAGTGGAGACTTGGACTCCTAACTCCCTCTCATCTTTGGGTACAGTTGGAAGAGCAAAATCTGTTCAGACAGTATTTATCTACCACTGGGGAGAAGAACAACAACAAAAAAACAATTCCCAAAATGTAAAAAGAAACAAACTGGAAACTTCTGGTGCCAAACATAAAGGAGGATTGAAAACACATACAATAAAGGCTTTTGAATAAAATTTATGGTCACACTAACCCTGAACAGAATTGCAATTTGGTAGAGATTTACTTCTCAGTAAAAAGTTTTTTTGGGAAGGTATTAAAAATTTTCTCTGTCCTTTGAAAGTACAAATCTTGCTGCCTCTTGATGAAGCTTCAAGATGTATCTTTTCTGTTCAAAATGTCCAAACCCTCTAATAAACACACAACTGAGAATCACACAATACTGTTATAATAGGAAATGATTCCTACGAACATTAAAAAGTAAATGCCATGAATGGCTTTAAGATAAGTCATGAAAAGTGCTTTAGTTACAGTTCTTTCCGTTAGAGACACTACCAGAGCATATCAGCTTCAGAGTAAAAACCCTACTCAACTTACCTTATCAAAGGTAAATGAAAAACTGCCCAGCAACATTCCCAGGAACATAAGCCATCAGGTATTCAGAATAAGGAAATCATTTGCTTACCTGGAACATCAATTAATCTCTTATAAACATTCAAGAAGGCTGCCTCTGCTTCTTTGCTTCTTTTACCCAATGCGTCGATCTAAAAGGGGTGAGGAGAAAAGGCGGCTTTAGGCTTGTTCCACACCAACTCTTACACTCAGAGCTATAACAATAAATTAATATATTTCATATAAAAGGAGTTAATACATAACAAGGGAACCCAAGTCTCCTGTGTACAGCTCCTATAGAAGCAGCAGGGTATTTCTGGGACGTTTGTACTGAATGCAATTTGAATTCCTGTTTCAGCACACTATGAGGCATCAATATTCTCATGAACTCTACTGTCTATTGTGACTCTTTACTCTAAATCTGTATAAAAGGCATGGTATTTCCCAGACGGGTTCTCTCCTCTCCTCTCTTTACCACTTACTAAGATCTAACAAAACGAATAGGAACCATGTGCACTTCTGATGTCACCTCTGCCTTTTTTGTGGCTAAGGTATTTTTCTGTAATTTCCAATAAGCGCATGAGATGATCAAGAAATGTACTTGTTGGGCACTCAGGAGCTCACGCCAGGCTCTCTGACGAGCTTTGCTTTGTGTTTTGTAATACACGCAGTACTGATCTAAGCAGCTGTCTGCCCAGGTAAGGGAAAATACCACCCCACACGATCTGTTATTTTCCCCTAAAACTTCATTTCACGAGAAAAGGCAGCTTTATGGCTCGGAGATCAAAATGAGATTAAAGTTCCATGGCAAGTTTTTTCAGTAAACATGTGTTTTACTAATGTACTAGAAAAGAGAGGATTTACAGTTACCAAACTTTGACAAAACCCAACCAAACTGACCCAAGCCCAGGTCCGTTGAATTAATATGCCAAAGCAGAAAGAGAAGGGGAAACAGGAAAGCCTGACACAGTTCTGGAGCAGCTTACTGAAATCAGGAAACTAAAAGTATGGAGATTATCATTCCCATATGGTAATAAAAAGCAAGGAAGGATCTGAAGAACTACGGATACAAAGGCCTGGTACCAATTCCTCTGCGTATTTGAGAAGCAGTTAGTATTACGAAACCATTTAAAGGTGCGTACGTCAACATGTACTAAAAAAGGAAGGTCCTGTCTGAAAAATGTCCTTGAATTCTTTCACTACATTATTGATTTGGGAGATAAGGCAGAAACAATGGACAAGAGTTGCCTGTATCTGTATTTCAGGAAAGTATTTGGCATTTTATTATGCAGGAGGGAGATCTGCAGAAGCAGCAAACAAGGTAGAAGCCTGCCCGGGGCGCGGAGCTCTGCAGAGCACTGGGGCACAGGAAGCCCAGGGTGCCACGGAAAGGAAGCGGCGCAGGGAGGAGGAGAGCGAAGCAGGAGGGTGCTGCGGGGTCAGGTTTGGTGCCACTTCTGTTTATGCTGTACTAAAAGGACTTTGTGAAGGGAAGGATTTGGGGAGGGTGGGGAATCTTACAACATCCATGATTAAAGCAACGGAATCGGACTCGAAGTGCACCGGAGCAGAGCGCAGGAACACCAGAGGGCTCCTACAGATGAGTCTTACAGCTGGTAAGTGACTCGTAGAGATCATTAGGGAGAGGATTAAGGCCAGAAAACCAAAGGACAAGGACAACTGTAGAAATTACACGGAAGCACAATGCACAGCATATAAGCCAAGAAAAGACTCGAGGGGAGGGGTCAAGGAGGGAAATCAGGACACTGGAAGCATCTGCACAGCATTTGGCAGCAGCAGTGGAATCTCGAGAGATACGGCGGGAGGTTGTGAAGAGACAAGTTCTTGTAACAACACAAGGCTGGCCTTAGAGAAACAAAGCAAATTCCTATTTTGCTTACATCCCCCCCAGCCTGTATCGATTTATGCAGCTTGGTGGAGGTGTGGCAGAATTGAAATATTCTTATCAATTTAAAAAAGAAATGGTGTTGGAAAGATGATAATCGGGCAGCAGAGCCCAAAACGATGGAGGGCATGGAGAGCAGACAGGAATTCTCAAACACTGGCCATCCTCGTCTTTCAGAGTTCACCAAGAAAGGCTACGGAAAGGCACTGGAATCTCACAGGGCACCGGACGTGCTGGAGAGCAAGGGATTGATGGTTGTGAATAACCTATTTATTAACTTGAATTCAAGCAATCACAGATGGACCGATGCTCATTAGGGAATGAGAACATAAGTAATTCGGTTAGAACATTTTCACACAAAGAGTATTTGAAATTAGAATATAGAATAAAGTGCCAGAGGCAGAGAGGCACCGGGTAGTGTAAACCAACGCTTGGGAGTACCCGACACCATTTGTGAACGGGTGAGAAAGGAGGGGGGAGCCATCAGAAAGACTTTTGCAGTCGAAATATTTCATGGGTACATAAAGACAGGCTTTGAAGGCCAAAGCACACCATATGTTAGACTTCTGGACTTTAACATTCCCACATACAATCTTCTCTTGCTGCTGCTCAGCAGAGTACAGCCAGATTGAAATTACTATTATTAAATACAATTAGCATCACAGAACTGATTCTGGACTCTATTCTGAAAAATTCATTTGCCCCTTTTACAAAACCCAAAGCATTTAAAATGCTTACACTTCTGGGAAATAACAGGATGGATCTGTTTTCCCATTATAGGTTTTTCCCATTTTAATAAAGGGTATTTGCACCTATATTCTCCCTAAGCATTACAAAAGGTATGGTTTATTCACTCCTTACCAGTTATATGGTGATTGAAATGTAAAACAGAAATGAAACAACATCTTCCAAGATCAGAGACTTTCTGACGGAAGCAGTTTGTAAATCACAGGAACTTTCACACCATTTCCCCCCCGTTCAGAACCAGAATTCCAAACAATCCCACCAGGCAGAGAGAGTTTTTTACATTTCAGTTGCTACCAAAAAAATCAATCTGTAGAGTTGAAAGTTCTATTAAAAATGAGCTCTGCGACCACCTTCTACCTTAAAAATATAGAAAAGGCAACATGACAACTTTAACTGGAACAAAAAGAACGCCAGTTTCCAGCAGCGTAAGGAAATAAGGAAATAGAGGATGAAAAAGCCATCAAAAATAGCATAATATAAATGAAGTCCAGAAAGAGCGGAAACGGCACTGAAACGACATGGAAGGAAGTATTTGGAAGTTCACTGAAGCTTTTTCAACTCGAAGTAAAATCGGTTCAGGAGCCAACAAGGAGGAGCTGCAATCAGCTCTCATCAAAACACTTGAACTACATTATCGAATTCTTGCTGAACATTTTTATTTGACTCTAAAAACTTCAGGGACCCTGAAAGAACTCAACTTATAATTACATGAGTGTAGTCTTGACATGAGCTTAGCTCCAAAGCTTAATTTATCTAAACCAGGCCCCATTATGTCTTCTCTGACTAGAAAGAAACACCCATGACCTCTGTATTCCCCACCACCCCCATAAACATATGTTCACTTTTAAGTTTTGGCATACTATTTGTCTTGATAATACCACTGGCGCTATACTGAGATAACAGAAATGAGATACTAGGAATCCTCCCTCCCTCATCTTTAAAATATCACTGGAGCTCTATGGAAGGAGCTGCAGCGAGACACTGGTTTCAGAGCAGTCCTCCCTTTATCCACCTTATTTTTCCAGGTCAAGTGCTTTCATGAGTTGTTGCTCAGGGTGCCAAGTTCAGCTGGAGGCTGAATGATCCCCTTTCCCTCCATAACCATCTCTCCCCAACCTGCCCATGAAGACCCTCTTGGTCTGTTCCCATTCTCCGGTGCCAGAACGACGACAGTTGGTCGCCTGCTATCACTGCCATGCTACTCTAGCAGCACAGGCAGCTATTGGAGACATTCTTGGTCACAGTCTGGTATTCACTACACCTGGCTAAAATCAAACTGTCACCAATGAAATCAACACTTTCATCTCCACATTTAGGTAAGCACCATAAACCCGGCCTCCTCTGTCAGGGAAGATGCTGGCTGTAGTTTTATCTGAACATTGCCTCTTTCCGTTTCAGTTACATCCAGTCAAGTTCAAAAAGATAAAAGCAAAATCTGTGGCTTTATTTTGGAATCTCTCACTCTCGATGCACTAAGAAATTTCAGCATTAATTCAAGTCTGATGTCTACTGCCCCACAAATCACCTGGATTCAGGTTAGCAGGAGTTGGATGCTCTGTGCTGTGTGTGCTGTTGTCTCACTGAATGCAGTCACACAGAAGGCTGCACAATCGTGTTTCTGAATTTAAAGATGGAACAGGAAGACAAAGCTCTTTGCTGGGAAGCCGGGACTGCCAGATGCTGGTACATTCTGCACTGAACTTAAACTCTCTGAACTTACAGATACCAGCACATTAACACATTTGCAGCCCACAAGAGCAGCACATGGCCATGATGTGTTGCTCCTGACAGACCAACTTAAGCCATTCAGCACTGTTGTGTTCTTCTTCTGGTTTTAGACAACTTGGCATCCCAACTGAGATCCCTTCACTAAGGCGAAGGGATCTCATTGTGCTCAGTGTTTGTATGGCACTAACTGAGGTACTGATGATTTACTCACCTGCAGTACAATTAACTACATACCCAGTGTCTCAGACACAAGCATTCACACAACTATGATAAAAGGTCTTCTACTTATCTTCATTGTTCTCCAGTTGCAATTCTCACTCTCATTAGCCCACCTTAACGTGAAAGATTAGTCTTCCACTGTCCTGCACCCAATCTACAACTAACTTAATTGAATAAAAATAAATGACTTCAAACACAACTTATTTTTCCTGTTCTGACTTTTAATAAATAGATGCCTTAATGATAACCCCCCCCCTCCATTCACAAAGCTCCCTCATGCTTCTTTTGTTGTATTGTTATGCATCACGAAGTTTTCCATTTGTCTTCAATTACTTCAAGCTACCAAAACGCCACTAAGAATTGTAAGAAACAGCTTAAACAAAGGGAGAAGCAGGAGCACGCTAACAACGCGTTAACGTGCCATTATTTTAAGCCCTGCTGTATTCTTGAATAGCTGCCTTGGAATCAAATGGGGTTACAGCCAGCTTTATTAACACCATGCAATGGCATCAGTCTTCCTTTGAAGCCATGACAATAGGGCTTGGCTGCTCTTCCCTATAAAACATCAATTGCTGAGGTGCTGCACCAACAGCTCTACAACACACTCGGGTGTGGGGATTAGGAAGCACGCAGAGTATGCGCACAGTTAGTTCGATTTCCCTTCCTTAATAGCAACAGATTGCTATATTGACAAATTAATACAAAGATAACATTATAACTTTACAGCTTAATAGAATATATCATTCACCATCCTGGTTAATTTATTTTGCAGCTGAGAAAAGAAAAAGTAAAAATACTATTTTTTAATCTTTGCCGCAATTAGAAGACTTTTTTTAAGCAAAACTAGGAAGAAATTATTCCTGTGCAGCTGCTTAAAGCATATGGTGTCTATTTTAGCTTGCTATAAATTCTTTAATAAAAATAAGGACTTCACAGTGGGTACAATACCAATCTGTTGAACAAAGCTGCACAGGGACACGACCAGGAAAGAGCTTGGGGAGAGCATGCCTGCCTCACCAACTTGTTGGTTTAACCTCAAGTTGAGAAGAGAGCTTTAAGAAGGACACAAATCCTTCAACTTTTCAATTCTGCTTCCCTCCACTGTGAAACAGCTGCAACCTTGAACCCTTGAAACCTTCTCTTCCTTTCATGCCCAGATAAATCCTGATTTTCCCAGACAAACAAGGCTGCCATCCCCTGAGGAAAGCTCGGCTCCCTCGTTCTCACAGGACGGCTTCTTGTTGCTTTTCCAATCTTTGATCTTCCTTCCCAGTAAAACAGCCCAGCCCAACATTCGCCTCAAGATATTGACAGCAGAATGACAGCTTTGTTTAAATAGCTTTTACTATTTG
>NW_009940401.1:28078-48499 GCF_000696875.1 Nestor notabilis | reverse complement strand
CAGATCACTGCTGAACCTCTCCTGGATCCTTTGATAACCCGCGCATCTCCCTCCTCACACCCCTCTGGCACTTCTGAGCAGCGTTTCTCAGTTCCTGCTCTCACTGAACTCCTTATCCATCCACCCAACGGAGCAGTCCTGCTCTCTCCTCCTGCCTCAGGCCACAGGCTCCCGCTCCTCTTGCGTCAGACCTAGAAATTGCACTGTTGTAGCATGATTCAGCTCACTGACTCGATGAAAAACTAAGCAACGAAGGAGAGAAAGAGTTTGTTTTCCATCGTGCTGGCAAACTGAACTGACTCTTCCTGTGCACTTGCTAGACTAGCATGAGGGAGGAGGTGGGCAGCCAGCACTGGGGCAAGGATCCTTGCCAACAGCAGTCCCGCACTGGCATGGGTTGGGTAAGGCATGAAACCAGAGTGGCAAAACACAGATGGCAATAGGAGGGTAAAAGTGCCAAATGCTATGAAAATTCCTTTCCTTAACTATTTTATCAATCAGCCTTTATAGTATGAAAGTGTATTAACTTTGTTAATGTATCACAGTCAGAGAATGGTTTGGGGTGGAAAGGACCTTAAAGCTCATCCAGTCCCAACCCCTGCCCCGGGCAGGGACACCTTCCACTAGAGCAGGTTGCTCCAAGCCCCTGTGTCCAGCCTGGCCTTGAACACTGCCAGGGATGGGGCAGCCACAGCTTCTCTGGGCACCCTGTGCCAGCGCCTCAGCACCCTCACAGGGAAGAGCTTCTGCCCAAGAGCTCATCTCAATCTCCCCTCTGGCAGGTTCAAGCCATTCCCCTTGGCCTGTCCCTCCATCCCTTGTCCAAAGCCCCTCTCCAGGTCTCCTGGAGCCCCTTTAGGCACTGGAGCTGCTCTAAGGTGTCCCCTTCAGGAGCCTTCTCTTCTCCAGCTGCCCCAGCCCAGCTCTCTCAGCCTGGCTCCAGAGCAGAGCTGCTCCAGCCCTCGCAGCAGCTCCGGGGCCTCTTCTGGACTCGCTCCAACAGCTCCATGTCCCTCTTCTGTTGGGGTTCCCAGAGCTGGATGCAGTACTCCAGGTGGGGTCTCACAGGAGTGGAACAGAGTGGGAGAATCCCCTCCCTTGCCCTGCTGGTGATGCAGCCAAATTATCTGCTGTGCCACTAACCAGGGAGATGTCAGAGCTGCCCACTTGTGATGCCCAAGGTTCTGCAAGAGCACAAGACAGGATGGAGAACATCTGCTGCTGCAGCCAGTCTAGTCACGCTTGGAGCACCGAAGCGAGGCAGGGGAGGAAGGAAAGAAAGCAGTGGTCCTGCCAGGGAAGAGCAGCCTGTCCTATCCATCCCCTCCAGCTTCCCGGCAGGAGAAGCTACACAGTAAAGTGAGTGGGTGCTTTCACGTGCCCATCAGCCCCTCTTCCTGCCTCTGTGAACAGTGACCTAGAACCCACAATCACTTCTCTCCTTACGGATGATCCAAACTTCTGTTTATGTATTTTTAAAAATTAGGGCAGAAGAATCCTTGTGAGAATCAGCTCATCGAGCAACTTTGTGCAAAACCCACCTGCACATGCATACCAAAACATAACCTTTCACTCATATTTCATACTGACCTTACCCTCCTGCTTCTCTACTATAGCAAAGCAAGACCAGATAATGACTTGTATAGAGCCTCATAGCAATTTTGTAATAAATACAGAGATAACTCTGTATTTGGGGAAAGAGGGACTGGATTTTAATGACACTCTGCAGAATACCGCGCCCGGCACAGCCCTCCCATCCCCATTCCTTCCAGCACACTTCAAGCTCTTTTTTTAAAAGGATGAGAAGCTACTCCTGACACTGTGAACTGAAACGGTGCTGCCTGTCTTGATTTTGCATACATCGTTTCCCACCACTGTTATCATTTCACCCAAATGCGTGGCAGCGGCATAACGGGCCTTAATATAGACAGCCCACCAGCTGCCAACGGGAATTTCAGCACTTTGTCAATTATATAAAAATAAGAGGATTTGGGCTGATCCTCCCCAAAGTTACCCTAGTAGTAAGTGCTGTCTCAGTGCAACTTGCTTGCACAATGGATGGGACGGAGAAGAACCTGCAAGAGCTTTGCAAAAGGTGCATGGTGCCTATTGCTTGCTTCTCGTAGTTTATATGTTGGGTTTGAGACGTTGCCTGTTATCCCAGTAGCTGGTTTGTCCCAGGAAGGTACCAATATGGGAAGGAGAAAGAGGAACATACAGGAGAGGCTTTGCATTTGAGAGTTTCTGCAGTGCTGTCCATCCATTAGTTAGGTGTCTCTCCGGGATGTTACTGACCCTGCAGCCCAGTGCCAGCAGCAATCCCACATGCTCATCAGGGACAGCGCATCTGCCTTCGAGATGCTGAAGCATATTCAAATCACCTTCCTCAGGAAAGATGTTGTTTAAACTGCAATCAAGCCAGCCAAAATGAAATAAATAATCATTTACACACTTCTGTAAACAAAGGAATGAAACACTGTCGAGCTGCTGCTGCCCCAAAAGCACGGAGTGTGCCTCTCCCTTCCCTGCTAGCGTTGGGAAACAGATCCGAGGTGAAGCACAAAACCATCCCCCTGCTCCAGTTAAATGAAGGAAATCACCCAGCACCCACACCCCATGGAGTGGATGTGAAAACAAACCAATTACTCGCCCAAAATGTTAGATTTACTCCATTTTGTTACACAGAGTGCTTTGAAAGCTCTAGGCCTAAATCAGCGCGATGTGAGTGCTGAATTTTGATGTATGCTGTTGACTTCCCCAACACAGAGCAATTTGTAATAGCTTTGCCACGCTGTTGTTTTCAAAGCTCCTGCTACATCACAAGCATTTATTTCTGACCACAAAATTACATTTATTCAACAGAAAGCAGCTCAGGGTCTTTAAGAGGTTAACTTCTGGAGTGCTTGGCTGCTCTCCAGCCTCTGTACTAGAATCAGTGCTAACGCAACAGCACACAACAGCACCCAGGCTAGCCGTGATTAATAGAGTGCTGAATACGCTGCTTTCCACATACACACACTTTTCATTCCCTTGCTTCCATAGATCATGGACTTATCCTCAAAATATCTGACTGAAATTGAATTTGGCTTCTCTCTCAACCGTTCATTTCCTATGTTATGCAAGGTTATATCCTTTTCTGCATGAGCAGAACCAAACCAGCTGCAGCTTTTGAGAAGAAAATGTGTTTTCAATTATGAAGCTGGCCCGAATATTGAACCACAGTTCTACTGCTACTCTAATTGAGCCATCATGGAGTGAACCTACAGGAAAGAAATTGTATTAATTAGGTTTGTAAATTTAACATATGGAAATTAAAGGGGGTAAAAAAAAATTAAATAATCAGCTCAGGAATACTCCTTCAAAACAGAGAAGGGAAGTAGGTCTGAAGTTGTTTAGGCACACACAGTATTAGAGCACTCCTGCAAAGGCACCATTAGTAGTTCCAGCACACCAAACTGACCTTCAGCTTCTGTTGTCTGCATATGGAAAATTATTAAATTACTCTACTGACCAAATGAAGAGTTTAAAGTGCAGTTCAGCTAAGTGGGGAGCCAGAGTGGACTCATCACAATGGCAATACCCTTAAAAGTACTTGCTCTGTGAGAAGAATATGAGAAATGGTTTTCACAGGCACGAAGTCCAGCACGTTGGTTTGGAGTATGTGCCTTAAAGGGTTCTCCAAATGAGGGATTACTGCATTACTGTTGGACAGTACTGTTATGCCACATGAAAAGAATGCTAATGACCTCAGGAAATCCTTTCCCAGCCTTAAAATATCTATTTGATGACTTCACAAATACAGATTCCAACATTAGATTTCCATACCACAACTTCAGTTCTGTAAATTAAAAGTTCTCTAAACATAGCTCAAGAACACAACTTCTTTCTTCTCTTTTATTTTTAGGATTTCATGTAGGAATATCCATCCGGTGATGTAAACAAGGTAAGGCACAATGACCTGCAGGAACACTGCTTATTCAGATGGCTGCTTGAAGGAGTGCCTTGCCAATCGTTTTAGGATTGAATGGCAGAACTCTTCAGCCTGTTCTGATTCTGTCCTGTATTTAGCCCAGCATATGGTGAGCAAACCATCAACAAGTTGCATCCTCACATTAATGGTAAGAAATAGAAAAAGTGGACACACACATACACACAGATTTAAGATGGAAACACCAGGAATTTTACACCTCTTAAATTAATGACATCTGTCTTGCTCACAACAGCCTATTTACACCATCCAGACCTTAAATCTTCCAGGAAAGCTAGAAAAGTTACCCCCCAAAATCAGGAGGACAAAGCTGTGACTCAGACACAACATACTGTCAATTAAAAAACCCCACAAACTTGCATTCAAATTTCCATTAAAATCCTAAATAAAAAGTACTATAATAAAATGATGCTACAGAGATGAACAGGCTCTCACGTTGAACTAGAAATGCATTTTAAAATTTGTAGGATGCTAAATTCCGTTTCATAATGCTTTTACTTTAACTGTCATCATAAAAAACCAAGTCACTTAAAGCACTGGGATCTGTACAAAAAAAGTTATCTCCAACTACTAATGGAAACTGAATATTTGATAACTGGAACAGTTTTCAGCTGAATGGACAAGACAAATAGCTACGGAATACAGCATGTTGTGGTCTGGGCAGACTTACTGATAAACTCATATTATACAAAGGGCCGATGGGGAGGAGAGGGAGGAGAAGTACTGATATCCATGCTCGAACTGGAAAGAAAAACTGGCTAAAGTGACCTGTGGCTTTATTGTAAGAAGTCAGCTGCCCACAGGTTTACAAGCAGATGTCCCAGAAAGCAAGCTTGGGAGGGTATTTAAATGTGAAGTTAACTTCTCTCCAAGGCACGTCAGGCTCACCGAGGGTACAGTTCAAGGACAGTTTAAGTCAACCTAAGCTGACACGTTTGCACTCCTCCTGCCCTTGGATTTGCTCTCCTGGCCTCCCCCCTGCCCAGCGGGTGCCTGCAGTGAGCTGCTTCAGTGAACCAACCTGGCAGAAAACTAAGCCAGCAAAAAAGAGGGGGGGAAGAAAACTTTGTGCTCCCCGTGGGATCACACTAGTAAAAGTGCTGAGGCAAAGCAGGAGGTGGGGAGCCAGGCCTTAGGCAGCAGGAACACAGCAATATCCATGTAAAGCTACTTAAACACCTCTGCTAGTTAGGGACCTGTCTGTCCTTTCTGATCGTCTGGTCCTCCCTAGTGCCCAGAGCTCTGTCATGTGGGAAAGCTCATCCCACGTGGGATCTGTTTCCCTTCTGAGGTGGAACCGTAATGGATTATTACCTGGACATGCACATAGCACCTACTTAGTTCTGTCATTACAGATCAAGAAACGATGGGGCAATAGCACTAGGGGTGGAGATAGGAGTCAAAGGCAAAAATGTGGTGGAGACTCTCCCTCATGGTAAACAGAGAAGCTGCATCATGCAAGAACCTTTTTTCCCCAGCTTCCGTATGAGCAGCCAGTGAGAATAAGATGGTGCTCCAAAGTTCAGTGGTACCACCTAGGTGTGAACCAGAGCACTCCTACAGCATTCCCTACCTGCTGCTCAAGGACACTTGCTCTCCAGCATAAACTTCACTTTTACATCAGGGAAGCAAAACTAAAGAGGAGGAGGAGGAGGGTGTATGAGCCAGACCAAGGTTAACAAGGAGTGAGCTGATGTAATGGGAGAATCTTCCTTTGCTGTAGCCAAATTGGGATTTATGATTCTTACTTGATCCTCAGACATTCCCTTCATCAAAGAACAGTGCTGAAAGCACAGATACACTTTTCAGTCAGTGCATTGCAAGCTTGAAACCAAAGTGAAAAGGTTTTAAAAGCGCTGCAATCCACTCTGAGTAATTTTGAAGTGTAAATTTCCATTGGCAAATGGACTCGCACAAGTCATTCTTTGTTCTCACAAATTACCATTAGATATATCAAGGAGCAAGTTGTCCTGTTTATTTATTTATTTCTAGCAGGACTTGGGAAATTGGGTTGTAAAATGAAAAAAATATACTGCTTTTAAGGTGAGGAATTATTGCCTGTTTGGGATACATATTTAGCAGGATGTACAAGCAATCAGAAATCCAACTGTCATGACAAATAACAGGAGTTGTGCACTTCATTGCTTATGCAGACTTCTGAAAACACGCTCCTGAAGTTCTCTGTGCTCTGAGGAGAACTGCAACAATATAAAGTCAGCCAACAGCTTATAGATTGAGAAAGGAAAAGGCGTTGTGGCTTCAACACAGCTAACTTTAGGAACAGAGCTCCACAATGTGTAGCAGAGTGTGAGCTAAAACCTCAATCTACCACCCCACGCAGGCAGTGATCTTTGTAAGAAGAAATATGATTTGCAAACTTCACACACCACATTTTCCTAGAGGCAGCACAACAGCTCCCATCTGGCTGAAGCACTCACATGAAGTGAGCACTTCAGTGCTGTCCACAGCTGAAATGTAAAATCCTGTAATGGGTCCAGCTGCCTTTTCCTAGAGAAGTTCTTCAAAATAACAACAGTTGGTTTTTAAACTTGTGATCACTCTCATCATGTATTCCTCAGTGGAGTGGTGTGTGAAGTAAGAGCCAGCATCAGAGGTGTTAACATTTTCTGTTGTTTACCCAACAAACGCCTGCCAACTTCAGGTTTTCCATCAAGGCCCCTAGAATACAGCAGTTTACAGCTGAAAAGGTTTACACTGAGAACTATCTGTACTATGTTCATATTTTTATACGTACATTACATCGCATTAAGCATTCCAACCACTGTTACTGAGGCACAACGAATTGGCACGTGCCCCTGAGTCACTGCAATGGTAAGCTTATGCCCAGGTACGCTGGATGCGAAGTGATTTGACCAGTTTAGCTTGTTGTGCACAAATCCTGCACACAGCACCATGGCCAAGGGCTGAACCCCTGCAGTGCTCTGTGCTCAAGGGCTCTGCACCCACCCGGCCGTGCTGAAAGACTGCCAGCACAACACACTCAGGTAAAGCAGTATCAAAGGCACCACGGGAAGTGTAAGCTCTTACCTCTCCCTGGAAACTCTTCAGTAACGGAGCTACCTGTTTGCGCAGGTCCTGGAAGACAGAAGCAAGACATTTCATCAGAAAAACGTGGAAGGACAAGTCATTGTCAAGTTTTCCCTCACACTATTTTCAGTTCTGAAATGCCACTTAAATCCTGATCACGTTTTATGGAAGCTTTGATTAAAGTAGAAACATATCTAGGATTCATTTGGAACAAGTCTGCATTTCCAGTTTGACATATACCTGTATCTGTTGCAAACAGCACTAATTAACAAACCTGCAGTGATGTTGGGTAAGCACTGAACGCCTTGAATCTCACAATTCAGCTGAAACACTAATACGATTAGAAGTAAATGCCTCTATCTACCTAAACAGCAGCTACACCTCTGAACTTATGCCAGAGAAATTTCCACAACTGGAAGCTAGGCTTAAAGGCAGAGGACTTCGGAGCATCATTTCAACGACGAGTGCTGCCATTCTGTAAACAGTCTATTTTATTAATGATTTTCTCAAGAGTGCTCGGACTTTAGCCATCAGAGACCTGGAGACAGACACACTGAAGAAGACAGTTGGTTTCTTTTTGTTATTTATCTATTTGTTGGTTTCTGTAAAACTCAAAATTTCTTCTTCCAAATTACAACACCGTGCTACAAAATTCATGAAAATACTGCCCACAGAATCACTCAAAGTTTATAGCATATTTTTACTTAGCAACCAAGTTAATTTAGGACAACAAAGTTACATCCATCTTGCATAAATTTCTCCGTGGCTCCACTTTTAAGCTGGTTTGGGTCTAGTTCTCTTATAGATTCTCAGAATTCTCATTATTTGCATGCCTGAAGAATATAATCCTGTAACTTTGCAGAGGACACTATTATTCCTGCAGAGCCAAGAAGCTGGACTCCTGGTTTTGCTGTGTTATTCCACTGAGGAACAACCAGCGACTCCATAGTATTTACAGCTAGAAATAAATCTGAGAGAGGTATAAACCAGCAACATGATGCTGCATCATTTAGGAGGGCAGCACTGATGGGGGTTACCCAGGAGGAAGGTGAATCTCCCATCCTTGGAGATTTCCAAGGCACATGTGACCAGACCTAGTGTGGGTGCTGAGGATCCCTTTTTAGGGCCGGGTGAGATCTACTCAGCCTCTGGATATCCTCTCCAACCAAGAGGTCTGCTCTAAAAATACTGCTCGCAATTGGGACGCTCACAAACTGCTTAAGTAACCTTGAAATCTTCCCCTCCTCACGCTGGCCATAGCCCCTCAGCTACCCTGAACCTCTTGCAAGAGGTCTTAAAGAGGTCTTCAAAGTATTTTCTCAATATAAAAAGGATCTATCAAAGCCTTAGGCCGTTCAGAAAAGAAGGTGACCTTAAAAAGTTGGGAAATTCTCCTTTCCAATGCATTTACTTTTACATCTAGAGTCATGCAGCACATTGGACATTAAACCACTCACCAAAACACCCTAAGCCCTGGGTTTAATCTGATTTTCCTGATGGAAAAGTAGGCTTTTGAGAGATGTGATTTTTGTCATTTAAATGACAAGTCATGCAGAGAGCTGGAGTATCAGGAGTTCTCCCACTCCCTGAGAAATGGCTTAGGGGGCCAAACACAAATGAAGCTATCAAAGCCAAATGATCAGCCAAATTTCACTTCTTACATGGTTACTGCACTAACATACAGTTAATCCCTATCAAGTTAAGGATAATGTTGCAGCTTTATAAGCTCCCTCTTGGGCACCAAACCAAACAACACTTCTCTTCTTTAGACCAGGTCAAATCACTTACATATTTCCTGATTATTTTCTGTTGTTTCAGGACAGAAAAAAGGTTAGATACTATCCTTGTATATCACAAACATCTACAAATAACACCTCTACCAAAGCAAGCTGGCAGGTTGAGCAGCTTTGCTGCACACTTCCTGACTCCTCTAGGAGACCAGAAGGCTGTGCACGTTTATAACATGTTTTTCTCTGTAACATGATGGCAATGAAGAAAGTAGCATTACATTAACTGTCGATGGCAAAATAAATGCCCACATTGAGGGCCCAAATCAGGCATGGTAGGTTTTAATGCACACTGAAATTACAGAGGTGTTACATTTGCAGTCAATACACTGGCACCCTTTATAAAATCAGGAAAAATTATACCACCCAAGCAAAGCAACATTTGTTGAAATAAAAATGGGAGCTGGTAGGAAATCATTAGGTTTAGGGCTTCCTGTCCCTGGTATTGCCTCTGAATTTACCAACTAGTTTGGCACGAGCCAGCAAACTGATGCCAAAACTGAAAGCAGAAATACAGATCTAATTCCACAGAGCCCCAGCTCTTTCGCTTGCACAGCTCTCAAGAGCAGGGCGTTATTCCCACTGCTTAAGCATCAGGAATCCTTGGTACACCAGGAGATGACAAAGCACCACAGTGGCATTCACTGAATCAAGCCTGACCAGCTCGGGTGGCAGGAGAACCCAAACCCTGCTCCTCTGTGTGCATGGCAAGCTCTAGCCAAGAGCCTGCTATTGACATGTACTAACTTTTGACAGACAGGATTTGCAGCACTCTTTGTTTCATGACATAATCTATGGCAGGACTTTGCTTCATATTCATGTTGAGTAATGAGAGATGTTGTTGGGTGGTTATAGCAGAGAGAAGACGGAGAGAAACAGAGGGGAAAAAAAGGAATAGAAGGGGCATCCCAAAGCCAAGCAAACAGTTGGTCAAGCTGTCAAAAAGGGAGAAAAGCTTTCAAGCACAAAATCTGATTCCCACACATCCTCCACTTAGCAAATTCAGGATGCTAAACACTCATCCCAGCAATCAAAACGTTACCAAGCAAAATCCGTGCCATAATGGGAAAACATGTTATGCTTGATTTAGGCAGCAGCTTTTGTTGTTGGTAAAACTGTTTTTAAAACACTTCCCGATAGAGGAGAATGCAGCTCAAAATGATTCAGTCCCACTGGCAAGCCCTTGGTTATACCACTGTGATCAATCTCGGGCAATCCTGGGACATGCTGATCATTAGAGCACAGTTTAACTGGGTAAAATGCTTTGACAACTTGAAATCTTAGCAATAACTTGACATTTGTTGCAGCTAAACAATAGAGACAGAGCATCCCACTTCCTTTATCTTCACAGAGCAAACCGTCTAGGAACAGTAACTGCAAGGAATTTGTCTCAGTATTTTAAATGCAACTAAATACATCACGAGGTAAAGTGGATAAATGGCACACACCGTAACAAAAGGCATAAACACCTTCTTCAGACTGTTTTTTGTTTTCTCCCCTCTCTTCCTCCTCTCCTTGGAAAGAGTTTATCGGCTGCTTTTATAATTCCTTCCTTGGCTAAACAGCATCAAAACTTTAGACAGCTTACAACAAAAGGGAAGTAAAAATAAACACGAGGCAGGAATACATATGCTGGAGTCACCAGCTGAAACTGCTGGGGAGATTTATTTTTGGCAGTTTGGAAAAATTCCTCATCAAACCCAAAATACTACTCTAACATCAAACAGAATTTTACCTTCTTTGCACTAAACCGAACAGAAAGAAGGACGTTCACTTGAGACCTGGGGGGAATCTGTACTCCTGGTTAGCAAGGACACCATATGATTTATTATCTGTTTAAAGTGTGGTGGCCTTTACTGCCTGGGCTGTGATCAAAACAGGAAAAGCATCCAACTCTAGCACTCGCATACAGCTTGCAAATCACTGGGATCAAGCAGAAGAGCTAAAAAGGGTACATGCAACTGAACATTAAAACAAATTATAATTTATCAACACAAATGCATTGAAATATTTGAGTACTCCTATACAATCACATTATTAGCCTATTTTTCCATGCCATCTAATGTGCACGTTCTCTCTCTCTCTGGATGATTTATCAGGATAGAGCAGTTTTCTGAAAAAGGCTCTATCACAGACAAACTCAATATCTGAAGTAGAGACTATGAATTAGGATGCTGTATCATTATCTGAATCAAATCTGAAAGCTGAAAGCTAATACAGCATTTTCCCTTTACAAGAGTATAAACGAGTTTATGTTTTGATCAAGTAGCTACACAATGAAATCTGAATCCAAATAATTTTTAACTCCCTTTCCATTCTCATTAAAAATAACTCTATGGAAAATAAACCGAGAATAAATCTACGGTAAAACCACGTGCAACAAATGCATCTTTCTGACAACTAAACTACATTATTTATCTATTGCTATCTTAATACACCGTGTACAGTACAAAAGACATATCAATGGTCAGGCTACCAATGCTGTATTTGTAATTAACTTGAGGTCTGAAGCTACACAAGCACCTTCTGATCCCCTCACGGACTGCTCCATCTCATTTACCTCCAAAATGTTTATCTCTAAGTGCCACAGCAAGAGCCCTAAGACCCTGGTTTGATAAAGTGGTCCAGCAAGGCTAAGCTTGACCTATACACCTGTATCATCTACGGAAGTATTGGGCTCTTGCAAAATAAAGCAAACCAAAAACCGGGCAAATGTATCCCAGGCCTCCTGCGTCACACGTCCTATGATTTGTTCTATATATCACCTACATGAGCCACACACTGGCTGGTGAATGTCACTATGTCTGGCAGAGAAATCATAATGAGGAGCAGCCCACTTGTATCAGCATTGGTGACATCATTAGTTCAGCTGTCACAACCTATTTTTGAGCTGACTTATCACCAGCGAGACGCTACAGCTTTCCTGCCACCTTACCCTTTTGCATCTCCTTCCTCGTTAGCCCCCACGGAATCAGGAACTAACAAGTGGCCCTGCGCTCAGGATTGGCAGTGCTCAACATCGTGACTCCAGATACTTTCTCATGACTATTTACAAAACTTAAAAATAAAGAAAGAAAAAACCCAACCCAGAACAAACCCCACTACCTACTGACTGGGCAGGAAGATGTCTGTCACTTCAAATCAACTTCTAAAGAAGAAACAGCACGGCCTCAAGAGGAACTCTTGTGTCAAAAACCAGCAGCCAGGTTTCAGCCCCGCTATCAAAAGGTGATGTGCTGCTATGACAGATACTTTTTCTTGTGGCTGGGAGGATGCTTATCTCTGTACCCTCACAGGCAGGGCTCCATACACTTTGTCCCCATAGCTATTATCTGGATAATGCTGTTGAGCTTCTCCTTCATATAAATAGAGCTGAAAGGGGGAGAGGTAAAAAGCAGCCAGGCATGAAGGATTTGGGAGGAATGACAGCGTACTTCGAGGTGTGTTTCATTATTATACACTTCAAGGACACAACTTGTCACTGTGAAACTCAGAAATCAGCAAGTTAACTATAATTAGTAGCAAGCAGTTCTGCTGGTTAATTAGAGAGAGCCAGCAAGCATATATGCTTCGCCCTGCTATGGGTGAACTGGAACAAGCTGGGATCACTCCCTCAGATGCTCAGCTACCAATACGCAAGTTTTAAATATTATTTCTTTGCAGGCATGATTATGGAAAAATCCAGATGATGGAATTTTTCCACCAGAGAACCTGGGCACATGTGATTGTAGGCGTACTAAGGGATACATTTAAGTCTTTATGTTTAATTAGTTCCAGCAAGCTTCACTTTGCTTCGCTCTGACACTGAAATGTGAGATAGTTGTTCAAACAGGTATTATACAGTAGCTTAGATGACTTATTTAATTCCTAAAATATAAGACAAATTAAATCATATGAGCAAACAATTTATTGCTCAATTTACACTATGATTTAATGAGATATAAACCCTCTTATTGCTTAAGGCTGCTGAAGTATTTACTTGAAATCTGATCATTAAAGAGTGAATCATGATGTTATCAATTTTCTATGATATTTAGTTATTTTTAATACACTAACAAGCCACTGTTTTCTCTGTACAAAGAAAAAAAAAAACCCTCAGTTACATTTATAGATATGTTTCAACCCAGCACAATGCTAAATAAAAAATCTTGATTTACAGTAGCAAAACGTACCCCACAGTACTTTCTGAAGTATTTCAGCTCACAGATCTTGTGCAAATTCCATTAGCTTTAATTATTTATTAGCAGTAGATTTAGATTACTGTTCTTGACCTATTTTTCAGTGTACGGACCCACCCAGCAAGAAGTGAAAAAATATTCCATTTGTGAAAGGCTGATTTAGTGAGAGCAGACTTCAGCTTAAAGTGGAATATTAAGCAAAGACACATGCATTGTAATTCAGGGGGAGACGCTTGCACTTCAGAAAGGTTACGAAGCGGGGCAGAACCAGCCTACAGAATAAACATTCGAAGAGATTCCTTGAGAAAGAAACTGAATTTTTGCTGTTTAACCAGCTCAGACCATTCTGCAAGAATTGCAGCCACATGACAATCCCAGAAGGAAGTGAGCCTTGACAGCAGCCATACACACGAGTTTCAAGACTTTGTGGAAAAACCCTTGTTTATACCAAACTCTGGAGATCATGTGGGTCATGGAGTCATCATAGGATCCCAGACTGGTTTGGGTTGAAGGGACCTTAAAGCTCACCCAGTTCCAACCCCCTGCCCCGGGCAGGGACACCTTCCACTAGAGCAGGTTGCTCCAAGCCCCTGTGTCCAACCTGCCCTTGAACACTGCCAGGGATGGGGCAGCCACAGCTCCTCTGGGCACCCTGTGCCAGCGCCTCAGCACCCTCACAGGGAAGAGCTTCTGCCTCAGAGCTCATCTCAATCTATCCTGTCAATTTAAAGCCATTCCTACCCTTGTCCCATACACTGTTAGAATTCCCTCTCCAGTTTTCTTGTTGGCCCCTTTAGGCACTGGAAGCTGCTCTAAGGTCTACCCTTAAGGAGCCTTCTCTTCTCCAGGCTGAACCAGCCCAACTCTCTCAGCCTGGCTCCCTAGAAGTGCTCCAGCTCTCAGAGCATCTTTGTGGCCTCCTCTGGACTCGCTCTAACCTAAAAAAGCCTAAAAAGCCACGGGGAAATAGGCCTAGAGTGAGGAACCATTTTGGGGCTGGTCCTGTGGTGCCTTTCACTGGTGAGGAGGCATGAGGAGCACCTATGAAGGTGCCTATTTGCCACATTGCCTTGAGTCTGGGACTGGCACTTTACTTTCAGTGGAACTACTCACATGTGTGAGTCTTAATGGAATCCTCTTAGAGCTTCTTCCATGTTAAAATAAGCAAAAAGCTAATAAGTTTACTCTGTGCCTATGCAGCAATGTATAAACAGACTGGTTACCTTCACAACTGTTTAAAAAATCCACTGTGCAAAAGAAGCACCATTACACCCATATATATGTATGTATGTATATATACACACACACGCTATATATAATGGAAAAAGACTTTTTTAACTAACTATACAAACTAATCTAGTGAACTGTGCTTCACAGAATCATGTTAAAACCATGCTGTCATTTATAAAACAGCAAGTTAATATTGGCTAGAAAAGACATTGAACAGAAACAATTCAGAAGTTAAAAACTAGAGTTGCTAGGAAACAAAAAAATTAATTCAAACACAAACGATTCAGGTAAAACTTGGAAGAAGTTAATTCTAACAAAATGAAAGCCTGGTCACTAAAATTCCAATAGGGAAAAATAAAGGATGACTTATTTAAAAGCTCATCAATACATGCAGAAAATCAAGTATCATTTTTAACAAAGCAGATTAACTTAAAAGGCTACATCCTGGCTAATGGACCTGTGGGGATTTTTCTCCTGCTAACAGTTTGCCCTGCTCTTTTTACACCACGTAGTCCCTGCTGGAGGCTGCAGGTGACACCAAATATGCCACAAATAGACCCTTGTCATGGGAAAAACTCCAAGTCCGTAACATCCCAGGTCAGTAGAACTACTTATTGATGTTAGTGAAAAAACATTTGATTAGCCAAATAAATATTTCAGAATCTTTGAAGTGTGCTGTTCTTGCCAGCGGGATAACCACGTGTCAGTGACACGCAGGAATCGCTGTTCTTAAGAGCTTAGGCCAGTATCTCTGCATATAGAAAAGATAATTACTTGGTACTGAGCACTGTTAAGTACCTGCAGATTTTATGAGATGAGTACATCTGTCCAATAAAATTGAAAGCAAACTGACTGCTTAGTTGTGCATCCCAATAAACAGCCTCACCTACACTCAAGTTTTAACCAGAACCGCTCTGTCCCGCCAAAAACTGTGTCATTCCACAAGCTCTCTGCCCCTGCAACTGAGGTTTCCGGTGGAAAAGATCCTTAAGAGTCCTCCCAAATCACACCCTGCAGGATCTCTTTCTCCATCCTCTACAGCACTCTCATTTTCCACTCTGAAAGTCTATAGTGAAAGAGTTCACAATTCTTCCCTGATTATTCAGAATTACAGCCTGCAGAACAGAGGTTTCTGCTCAGTGTAAAATGAGGAACTTCTGAAAAAAAGGTAATTATTACGAGTCTTAAAAAATTAACGTGTCTAATGAGAAGCTAATGACACAGGCCATGACTCTGCAGAAAATGCATCTAAGTACTGTGGTCCAATTAACAACACCAGTTCAAACACAGACTAATGCTTCACATGGTGGATTTAAAAAGGAGAATATTTAATGTGAAACCATAATTGCGCCTGTAATTTTCCACATTCCCTCCACACAAACATGGAGTGTCTGAATCACTGTGCACCCTGTTTGAGCTCTCGGTCCTGCCTTCTTGGATGATGAAATCACCAACCTGGGTGCTGTCAGCAGCACCGCGGTCATGAGAATTGGGTTTCTCCTCAGTCTCAAAGACAAGATGGGTAGGACCATTCAGAAGTCATTAATTTCAACGTACAGTTTTATTTAGGGGAAGTGAGAGTATTAAAAAACATTCATGTTTTAGAATCTGTTACTGGTCAAGGTGAAAGATTTCCAAAATACAAGAATCTTGCTTTAAAGTCAGGTTACATTTCCAAGAAGAATAATTCTGTGTTAACTGTAATAAGGGACCAGGCTTCATCCTCACAGATCCTTACAGACTAGATGTAAATTGGGGAAGGGGCAGCCTGTGCACTGCCAAGACATCAGATATTGCCAAATTGTTTTCCCTACTTATCTCCTAAATACAGCTTAAAAATACAGCTGTGAACAGAATCATACTCTGACATACCTGCATGCAGGAACATACGTGTATTTACTGATTTATATCATTATAGTCAGCCTTTTACTATGATTCCAATGCAAGAAAATCCAGTACTAAGCAATCCTCTAATAATCTTTTTGTAACATTTGCTCACTGAATCTTGAATGTCCAGTTTTATCCAAGAGCCAGTTGCTCCTACAGAAAACAAGTTATTTCATGAGGGGCAGAGTGAAAAGACTGCTGTCCTGCAAATCCATGTCCTACGCTTGCCAAAACTCTCATGACTGCCATCCTTGCTCTCCTGTTCTTCACAACCTCTTTTATGCCAGGAGTCACCGGCTACTTGCCTGCTGCACTCACACATTACCATGCCTTTAGCAGGCATCGCCCTCGAAATGCAGCTGAAGTGATAACTTCAGAATCCTACAAAGATGAGAAATTTGAAGGAAAAAAAAATAACTGACAACCTCAAAACCATCAGGATACAGACCCAAAGTGTTTACTACATCTAATTTAGCATACCTGGTAAAAACACCTCGAAATTAATATAACTGTCATCCTCCTGACCTAAATAAAGAAATGCAGCACAGATCGTTTCATGTTGCTTCCCTAAGTGAAGCAATTCAGAGAAAACAAACTTCTGCTGCCTTTATGCTTCCTGGCAAAATTCCTACCGAAACACGCTCAGGTCTATAATGCAATATGCTTTGGTAGCACACAGTAGATACACATGAATCATCAAGATGAAAGAAAGCAAAATCTCACTACAGACTTATTCAATACATTTAGTGTTGGTTAGTTGAACTTAAGAAATAAAAACCCCACATAAAGCACTTCTGAGCAGCAGCATCTTCTCACAACTGTAATACATAGTCTCAGCTGGGACAAATTCCCAAATTCATGTGCTGAATCGTGAACTGTCCCAGTATTTGGGGGAGGGGAGAAAGAAAGAGGTAAAAAGACCAGGAAAAGAAACCCAGAGAAGTGAAATTTA
This sequence comes from Nestor notabilis, assembly GCF_000696875.1. Classification (NCBI taxonomy): domain Eukaryota; kingdom Metazoa; phylum Chordata; class Aves; order Psittaciformes; family Psittacidae; genus Nestor; species Nestor notabilis. The sequence goes on along the minus strand of NW_009940401.1, from coordinate 31,429 downwards.
AAAAGGAGAGACAAAGAGGTAGAGCAAGCGAACAGTCTGTCGTCCCTGTGCCCTGTTTTTTCCACCGTTGAAGGTATGCAAGCCTAGCACTGCATCACAATGAACTCCAGAGCAGATTAAAATGAGACATACTTGTATAATAATAAATCAACAGCATTAATACAAGCTTATCTTCTACCAACTTAGAAGGGGGAGGTGACAAATTGCACTTAAGGAAAAATAGTTTTACTGTTGCTAGCATAAGCTGAGCGTCTATAGGAAACTGCTAAATTTAGAAAGCCAGCTTTTGATGATGGCAACGGAAATTAATTCAAGTTTTTTGTGTGTATGGGTTGTTGTTTAAGAGCTTTAGAATGTTACTCATCTTCTTGAAACTCTTACCAAAAGTAGAGGCTTCATAATGCACCATCCTCCCTGCCTACTCCCTCCTACTCTTCCCCTTTAAAAGGAAGAATTGCTCCTTTGGGCTACAGCAATTTAGGAACTTAATGCCGTTTAACAAATTCCCTATCTCTTGGCTGGAACTGTTTGGCTCTGACAGATGAATCAGAGAAGTCCATAAACGTCTGGAGCATTCGTGCAGACTTTTTCTTGTATGACTATATATGGCAACTACAGATCAAGTTATCTACAATCGTTTTAACCTAAGCCTCCAACTTCTTACCTTACTCCTATCCTTGTGGCAAACTTCCTCGATCTGCAATACCACTAAATTAGATATAAACTGTCAACTACTTTACTCAAAAGCATTTTCCCATTCTTTACAAGACAGTAAAAATAGTTGATACACTTAAGATCCACTTCAGTAAAAATTAACTTTTGTTAACAACTTCAGCTTCTCAGAAGTACATTTCTGTGCATCACTGAACCAGCGTGAGGTGCTGTGAAGCTCCCATTTGCATCTAGGCTATTCCGTTGTTATTGAAGACATGCACCTCACCAGCCAGCAGATGTCTTCCATTACTGCTTACCTGAAATACCAATTAACACCAAGTGTCATGAGAAGTCTACCACAAATTGGTGAAAGTGAAATCTGCACTCCAAAAAGAGAGGGAAGGTCAAAACTCACTGACTGATGTACACAGGGACTTACAAAGGGATTCCAACAATGCCTGCAGCACCCTTTAATCCAGAAAAATACTGTATTTTAACTTATCACCATCTTTATACATCTGATGATTTTTAAAAGGTGCTTAAATGAATACATCACAACCAATACAATACTGAAGGCTTCTTTTAGCTGGACCCAAAACCATCTCTCTGCATCCAAAGCAAAGGGTACACCAAGTTCAAGCAACTTCTTTAAGCTGAATACTCCTTAGACCTCAAAATGGACATCAAACGCCACTGGGGGCTGGAAATGTGCAAGAGTACAGCTCCTCAAACCCAGGAGTGAAACCTGGATAAACAAACTGGAAAGACTGAAAGTAAATGCTGAGTTCTGTACGCACAAGGGAACAATAGGACAGTACGAGAAGAGCTCAAGTGAGGAGCTATGTGAAGAAACATTCAGAAACAGCTTTATTAAACGATTTTCTTTACATCTGTTCTAAAGAACGTATACACTCACAAGAATATTTTCAGACAAAAAAAGTCCACCACTAACCTCCAAAAAAGCAAAAAGCAAACCAACAGAAAGCACTGTCAAAGTGTTACAGCACAGTACTCAGTGAAATAACCCCAAATAAAACCCCCTGAGAGTTTTAGGGACATACCCACAACAGCACAGAGCTGGTCACCACAGCTCCCTGCTCTCCCAGGAGTTCTATAAGGAAATAGTGTCACAAAGGACAGTTCAGCTTATAGTCACAGTTGTGTTCACTGTACTTGCTTCAATTCCTTTATACATACACATATATAAACCCATATTTGAGTACAAAGACTGGACAGCATTAAAACCCAAAAGCTGTTTCCCATGGAAAGATCTGGTCCCGACTGAGGAGATGGCATCCTCCTCTCTCAGAGACTCAAGATGCTATTATTGGTTTAGTTTACAAAACCTGCTAATCTACTGAGTCCCTGACCTTCATGTTCAGTCACAGGAAAGCAACAGCGATGCCAAAAACCCACCCCAAAATACAAGCCCCAGATATAAAACCACTTTCAGGTTTTAGTGCTGCTTTTAGGCCCACCGAGAGCACCTGAGTGAACACTCCTCCTAAAAGACTTTTGCTGAGCTGTTGAACTCTTTGATATTTCTTGCACATTTTCAGATCTTACTAATTTTGCTGGTAGTTTTGGCAATTCTCCTACTTCTCCTCTGGCTGGTTTACTACTACCTGAAAAACCATGAGTAAGGAATAATCCTGCTGCACAGCCCGCTTGCGAACACACCTCCTGCGCTCCCTTTTAAAGGTCACTCAGAGCAAAGATGCACAGGCAGCCTCTTCCTCTGCAAGCTGCATACACCACGTAGTTGCCCCCATGACCAGGAGCTGCTTTGAAAGCCCAGCAGAGGATGGCCAAAGCTGTTGGCCAGAACGGGAGTGGACTGGGAGCTGCCGGCTCAGTACAGCCACGCTTCATCCTGGGAAATGCTCTTAGGAAATGCAGATAACAGAAGTTAAAGAAAAAGCTACTGTTCCGAGGAGATTTTATCTTACCCAGCTACTTATTAACACCGTGCAGTTAAAACATGTTATTTTAAATTTCTAAAGGAACACTGTATTTGGAAATGCAATATTTGAATAAGCACTCTTAAGACTCAAAGCATATCAAGTTTTCCCAACTGATTCCAGGCGTATAAACTCTGACATTTCTGAAACACTGATCTCTTTCTTAGCCACGAAAGGACAGACACAGAAGACCATCCTCAGGAAGAATAAAAAAGGGGGGAAATTGGGCAAATGACATCATGGACTCTCAGAAGCAGTGTTGATGAAATAACTTACTTGATGTTACAGCTTTTACTTACCGGAGCCTGACCATCTATGCTCCGTACCTATGTACCAGTTCAGTTTTTAAATTGATTTTGAATTTTCACCTATCAAGACTTCAGAAAAACGCATTATTAGGATATTTCCTGTCAGTTTAAAAGAAGTTTTCCAATAACCTAACAGAGCTGTGTGTTTGTAGGTTACCTGTTCCTCTGGGAGGATTTCCTTCCTATTAGGAAACCAAAGACAGACACTGGACAACCTATAGAAGAGGCTGGGGGTCATCACACCTTTTGTAGACCTTTTGCACATGAAAAGATGGGAAAATTAAACTGGCTTTACCTCAGATTTAAGTGAGAGGAAGATGATGCCGGCCCCGCTGCATCTCTCCCTCCTGCCTCACGGACCTCAGGTCAGTCAGACACCAGGAGCTCACAGCCTGGCCGCGCTGTACATGGTGCCAACCTTCCGGCTC
>NW_009940401.1:0-28047 GCF_000696875.1 Nestor notabilis | reverse complement strand
CGTGCGACCCCCCCCCTGCCACTCTGTCACTTTTGGGTTCTCCTTTACAAACACATGAATAACTTCTATATAAACACGAATAACTGCAGGTGCACAGCATCGCCCTCCTGCCCCATTACCTCAGCCTCTGTGGAACAGGGGTGTAGAGAACATCTTCACCACGCTCAGCTAACTTTCAGGTTCAAACCCAGTCCTGTTTTATGCTAATGCTGTAACACAGTGAAATTTCATCGCCCTGCATGGAGCTGCAGGTTGGAGCAGTGAATCCCATGGAGGAAAAGAAGCAAACATCCTCACGCTATCCGAACTGCACGCATATTCTTGTGCACAGTCAACTACTAAACAACCCAAACCCCACATCCCCTCCCACCACGAACTGACAGTTATGTCCACACAACCTTCAGGTATAACCACACATGGGCTCTTGTGCCTCCCCTGCCCAGCCAGACCTCTTACCCCCCTCAGAAACCCTCTCAGCACCAGCCCCTCTGGAGCTTTCCTACCTGACAGCGCCAGGGTGAAGTTACCACCTCGGCAGCTGGAACAGCCCATTGCATCTGAGGACTGAGATGATTCACTTCATGTCACAGATTCATCAGAGGAGACAAGGGGGCCTGACGGATTATTTTTGACATAAAGTTGTTCCAAGAACAAGGAAACGTTTCGTTGCCATTAACAGATAAAACCTGTTAGCTCCTATTGGAAAAGGTATCATTCAGTTATAGTCCATGTGTTTTCCAACAGTGCAGAATGCAGGGAAAGGACAGCCTGACAAAGACTCCTTGTTGGTAAGTTCTAGATGGTGGTGAGCGAGATGACCCCGACAGCCAGGCTCTCTGGATTGCAATTTGCTCTTTTCCAACCATGTCCAAGCTAAACCCCCAGTTTTATGGCTCTTTCTTCTGCCATAGAAACGAACACCCTGCGGGGCGCAGCGGGCACCGCTCCCTGCCCACTGCCCGAGTCGCTCCCAGCCAGAGCAGGGAGTTCTCAGGCAAGCTTGGCAACTCAGCACAACCTTTCTGTTCCCTATCCGCACAAATCCGCTCATGCTAAGCACCTTCCTTCTGAGCACAAGTTCCCTTGTTGGACAAGTAAGCTCTTAGTGTGATCCAAACCAGCCAGAGTTATTCCTCCATAAACAACGTGTCCAGGATTTCCTCAAGGACTATGCTCTCTTCCATTTTGCTGCTCGATTTTTTTGACAGCTCTAACTTGACTCTGGAGCATTACCCATTAAAAACCAGCACACTGCAGCATGTGAAATGTTTGGCAACCTGGCAAATATTTATGTTTTACATACAGAAATACTTCATTATCTTTTCCAGAACTGAGTAAAACGCAAAAAACTTACATTGCAACGGCATAAAACCTTCCAGAAAGTGTGAAAATTATTGCCCATTTTCACATAAACCAGACTATTAAAATATAAATCACACTGCTTACATTAACTAATCAGGAGAACTTCAGCTGATGCGAATAGGAAGCTAGAATTATTAACATTTTTTCTGAACTCCATCTCTTAACGAATAGCTTTTTCGCCCCTTATCAGCTGCACAAACAACAATGGATTTTAAATCAACTAAATGACCTGGGAACTCCTCCTAAATGGGGGGTATATAATTTAAGGCAGCCAAGAAAGTTTCACAGGAGTCAAGAGGGCTCCTCACAAGGGGCACATGTGGAGAGAGTTAAAGCTTGCTGGGTTTTTTTCCTCTACTCAAGTGTCAGCTGTGATAAGCCAAAATTAACAACCTTACACTGTACCACTTCAAATGAAGGGGAAAAAAATGTCTTCTTGCTATTCTAAGTATTTTAAGTTGCATATGAGCATGGTAGCTAAATATAGACAGTGACAACAAGAGACAGCATTGTCCCTTTGGGCACATTGAATATTATCTCAGAATTCCCATCTTCCTGGGCTGAGCCTTGGTTTTGTTTGGGGTTGTTTTTTGTTATTTTTCTTACTTAGCAAAGTGTGTATTAACCCCTACTTTGGTTTAGATGGACCAGTTTAACAAAAGTGTATTTAAAGGGAAAAAAAAAAAGAGGAAATCCTGATTCCACAAAAGCACCAGAAAGATTTCCAGTAATTTTCCTAGCTCTGTGGTGTTGTCCAGTGCTCCGAGTTTTTACAGCTTCTGAAGTTTTTAGAGCTTGCTAAAACAGAAAGCTAAGGTAATATCTTCAGATGAAGAAGCTTCTTTGTCTCCAGGAATCACAAACTTCACATTTCAATCAGAAGAGTAAGAAATAAAATCAGTAACTGCTATTTTCGAGACACTTCCCAGGAGTACAACTACACTATTTGGAATCCGGCGGACTCGTATGAACCTTTAATACTGTACACAACCAGACTTTCAAATGAGATGGTTACCCCTGACTTCTGAAGTATTTAAACACCACTGAGTGAAGCGTACACTTCCCCTTAATGTACCTAATGCACTTACAACCCTGGCTTCTATATAAAGTTTAATTTTTAAAGCCACCTATAAATTATCCAAGACATCTGTTCTGAAAAATGTCAATTCCTACCCTTAGGCTGGCAGAATCCATCTATTTGTGCAACATCCTCTTCATATGCAAGCAATTTTAAAGCCCTATTGACATTCGGCTTTCAAGTGAGATATTGCTCTACTAGGATTTCATTATTCAGACAAATCCCGCTCTAGTGCAATGACGACAATAAGTAGACACAACTACTTCTGGACTATATCCCATGGCTCTAGCTACAAATGATGAACTGGTTAGACATGTGATAGGCCCAGATACCCCATAAATATCACTGTGTATGGCACCCCCTTCAAGTCATACAAACTGATAGCACGCAATGTCAAGAGGAGGCAGCAGCTGGAGATACCATCTTGCACAAGCCACTTAATCTTATGATCAATGAAGTATGGTGGCACTCATCATCACTAATACTTGCAACTCAGATGATCATTTATTGTGACAATATACAAGCATGGGGTTGTCACCACATATCCATTCCATCAGCCAGAATCAGATTTTGGTTATTCTGTTCTGTTCATCTAATTTTACCATACAGGCACAATTTAGCATGTCATTCTTTAATTTCTTCAGCTGTTGTGCACGAACACTGTGGCTCGCCGAAATGCCATCAGCATTGCTTTTTATGCCCTTGTGATGGTACAGAATGAGGGATAAAAATAGTTTTCAAATGGCCACAGTAATGTTCCAAACCCTGTACAATACACACTACTACCTCTTTCTAAAGACTACACAGATTAAAAACTTCTCATTTTTGGCTTCCAGTCTAACGCACAGGGCTCTTCTTGCCTCTTCAATCTCCAACCAGTAAGTTACTGAGCTCACATCTACTCAGAGGCATTGTCTAAATTCCAAGCCGGGTTTCAAGAAAGTTTAATCTTGAAGCAACAACTGCAACATGTGCTCCGGTTCTGTATGAACATATCATAAACTGTCACCAAGTCTTCTTACACAATTTGTCATGCAGCAACAAAACAGACACCGCCTGCCTCAGATTCGGTAATTGTGGAACACTGTCTACTGGATGCTGAAATCCTGCTTTCTGGTCATGGCAAACATAAATCAAAGAAAAAAATCAGCTCTATTAAATCATTTTGCTCTGGGAGAACAGGGATTTATCATCCTCTAAAACAAGCGGTCAATAAGATTCAGAAGTGCTTAGTACAGATCTTGATGAATCAGGATGCCACAGGTGACGCTGTAATTGTGTTTGAAAGGAATCTGTGAACAGAAAGGTGAGTGCTCTATTTGTTTCAGCGTACAGACAGGCTGTGGATTAAATACATCACAAATATAGTAGGATTTTCCCCCTGCATCCCCTCTGGGATGATCCTTAACAGATTGTCCCAAGAGGCAAAAGCAGCAAGACAGCACGTAAGGCTGCTTTAACAAGTAAATCTAAAATGGGTATTTCTTACACAGCCACCACAAAAGAGATGGCACCTCGTAGTTTTTCCAACAGTGCACAAACCTTGAGCTAGTGAAAAAAATAAGCTGCAGCAGCCAGGAGCAGCAGCAAGACCGAGTCAAGTCCAGGGGCCCTTGCAGGGAACCTATGGAGCCTGAAGACAATTCACTGGCAATACCACTTCATGACGCAGGAACACTGGGACATAACCCTCGCCTTGAATCACATGATGGTTCCCAACACAAAAGGAAGCTTTGGTTTCTCACTCAGAACAAAAACTTAGTCCCACAGGACAGAAAGGAGGTTTAAATAGCACAACCATGTAATTAAGGAAACAAATATATGTACATTGAAATGACAACTTCAGGAGTTATTAAATTAACCACAAAATAATCCCCCACCGCCACCTTTTTTTCCTCCCGTTTTCAGGGGATTCAGATTCTGATGCTTTATGGGTCTGAAATTTGTTCCAGGCGCTTAAACATGGTGTGGAATCAACATCCTTCCATAATGCAACGACCAGTTTTATAGTGCAGCACACAACATACTTCCAAAATGATAAAACCGCCTATCTTCCAGGGCGTTCAGCCAGCCAGAATCCAAACTTGGATGGTGAATCTGCATCTGGTTTCACTTTTCAATAACAAAACAAAAATCACAGGCATCGCTCATTATCTATGAGGTCCAACATGAAGGCTTTCAAGTACACTTTAAGAACTAATTAAATGCTTATTTAAAACTGAACTGAATGTAAATACTAAACTGAAACTGAACTGATTAACTTGCAACATTTTGTGCCTGATTATCTTGCTGAAGAATGAGCTTTTGGCACTCTGGACGTTTGTGCTGGAGGATCAATTTCCTGTTCACATCAAGACTGCTAAGGAAATCTTCCACACATTTGATTCAACTTAAAGTGTCTGCTTAGCCTTGGACAAAGGACTAGACACAGATAATGTTTTGAATTTAGGGGCTAAACTGTATCAGGTTTGCCATTAAGACTACAAGCTGAAATTCAAGGATGGTCAAGGCAGTCTGGCCAGGCTGTCAAACCTCAGACCTCTCCCTTTCAGCCGAGGGCGTAGATAGCACAGAAACTCCTCATACAAGTTCCATAACGCCTCATTTTGGTTTACATTCTCTTAACACAGCAACACACGCTTGTGAGATATACTAATCTTCTGCTTTTGATACAGCCAAGGAGGAAAACAAGATTCATAAACTATAGCCTTCAGTCAGTCCAAAAATACTATCCTAGTAGCTAAAAAAAGACTTTAGTTGCTCCTACTATTGTTTCTGTTGATGGTTCCTTATTACAGCCATCCTTTCTTGCACCTTTGAAGTTAGCAACTCAGGTTTCAAGTCACATAACAATCCTTATATGTTGCTTATTTCTGTGCTTCTTTCGCGCCAAGGTAGAAAGCATATTCCTAAATGTTACACACTTGTATTACAGCAACACAAACAAAAATCCAGACAAGACTCGAGCTCCCTCCATGCTGGCCTCTGCCCCAGCGAGGCTGCAGTCTTGTATCAGACAGGATATAAGAGAACAGACAGATGCAGACTGAGGGAGAGGTACTAACTGAATAGCATTCAAAGAGAAAATAGGAGAGTCTGCTGCTTCCAAGCGCCAGGAGACATTTTTATGCAGCATACCTCACTAGGAACATCACCGGATAAAAAAACCCATGAGCCCACTGTTTGCACTTCACTATATATCCAATTTGAGACTATGCAGAAGAGGCAGCACAACCCAAATTAAAAGCATTCCTATCAGAGCCTGTTGCTCTTTTCCTGCGATTGTTACAAGTCACATTAGGAGAAAGTTGTGAAGCGTTTAAACGCATTTTCATTTGAACTTAATTAATTTTCACAGGAGTTTAAGCTTAATTAATTTTCATAGAAGTTTTGACAATTTTCTCATTCGTTGTTGAAATCACAACATGAGTTTTCCATATGCAAGGCAAATAAAATAATATCAGCTCACAAAGTCATTTCTGGACTTGTTTTTGTATTTCACAACCAAAAATACTTCCAGTGTAAACTGTTAACTGAAGCTCTGACAAGTTTTATTATAAATATTCCTAGCTTTAAAGAGAAATTTGAATATATTCACTTAAGAGTATGTTCAAGACAGTTTAGGTCTGACAGCTTCAGATTATGCCTCATTTATATGGAGCAGTGATCAAACTCGTTAATATGTGAAAGAACTAAAGAGGCAGAGGATTGTGAATCAAATAGCATGAGCAAAGTTGTCTACTAACATGAATAGCTTATGAGGATTTACATAAGGTGATAGTTTTCATGGTCCCTTGTGCCGAGGTTTCTAAAGTAGATGAATAAACAGGGAGTAGCTTTGAGCAGCACTTCTCACAAGAGGTGAGGCTGTGTTACCAGCAGTGGCTGCGAAGGCAGCGAGGCATTCAGCACCGCCACCGAGCTGCAAGTCGCTCTGCACGCAGAGCTCCTCTGCATTAAGTCAAGGAGGAAGCATTTAATCTGCCTGTAAGTCATCCCATGTGTTAAAAGCGATAGGGCCCTTTCTACTCAGTCAAGGTGAGCGATTTGACAAGACAGGTAAGCTGGTTCAAAACTTTCCCCCTTTTGGCTTCTGTGCTGCCAAAACGCCGCTTGCGGTGCAAGTGCAATGGCTCAATAATTTAAGCAGCGTTCTTGCAGAGGCAAATCAAATCTCCTCGTGAAGCAGAGTCTCCTTAAGATTCATTTAATCTTCTGATAACGCAAGCTGTGCACACACAATCACTGAAGATGATAATCTGCTATATGTAACACTAAGTCTACTATTATTCCATTTATTAAAAAGTGCTCTAGTAATGTTTTGTGCACACACATATTGAAAAGACAAGTGGATTAGAAGATGGAAATTCTTCTCATTTCCATCTTCTTTCTTACAACGTATGGACGTATGGCTGCCTAATGCCTCCAATTTATTACCTACAAATGTGTGGCTTAGCATGTTTTGTTCAGTCTCCCCTGTACAAGAGCTTTGCCAATTCTCCAGCAAGAGCTGGAAGCCCCCACAGCTCAGACTTCTTGGGGAAGGATAACACGCAAATTGAAGCAATATTCACTTGTTACTAGTAGTGTGTTTTCCTAAGTAAATAAATCATTAACAGATGTAACTATTAAGGAAAAAGGGAGTGCTGATTTATTTGGTGTGAAATCTAATGTTTCTGAAATAAAAGTAATTGGTTATTGCTGTCCAACACATGCCACAAATGACTTATCAAAGTGACCAAAATTAATCGTTAAGAGCTACGGAGTGGTTTTGAATCAAAAGACAAAATCTCTTATCAATATTCTCTATTCAACCGGTTCTTAAGAGCTGATACACTCATTACTGTTCAAGCCACAAGGAAGCACTAACTTACAACGTTACCGTTCATCCAGAGACCTACAAAACGACTGTGTGAATTAAAGAAAATAAACATGACTAGGACATTGTATTTCTGCTGGCAATTTTCTATTCACACGCACTGCTTGGGGCAGCTGCCAGGAGAGAAGCTGGACCTGCTCCACATGTGCTGCACAGTTTGAGAGCATGCAGCGAGCCTCGCGTGTTACAGACCCCATCGGACACTCCTGTTCACAGCACATACACAAGGTTTCTGCCAGGGACGAACCAGTTCAGGCTCAGGGTGCATGTGCTATTGAGCTGACCTGCACATGCGTGGCTGGGCTCTGCCTGGGATTTCCTGTTCAGAGCAGGGCACCAGGCAAATGCTGGGCCGAGAGCCAACCTTCATGAATTCTGCCTGGACAACGTTCCCAGGCCAAAAGGAGGAAGAAAGAGAAAGGAAAAATAATAGTAAGGAAAAAAAAAACAAAACCCACCCTAAAAAGTGGGAGAACACTTCCTTTAGGACTTCACATTACTTAAAATATGTCTCATTTTTTATGTACTTTACGTGAACTTCAAGGAACCGAAGCTGTAGCTAAAGATGACACACACACACGTGCAAGTTCGTTTTGTTTTATCTGCAGGTAGGGATGTCCTGATCCTCCCTTTACCTTCTCTCCCATTCTTCCCTCACCTGGAAGTTAAACCTAGCCCCGTTAGCACAATATTCCTCCTCAGGGCAAGACCTAGGAAAGAAAGTTTATTGATGTCTCTCATCACCAATTTCAAAACACCTCTGGGTTGATCCCACTTCTACAGCTGCTTACCTTCACCTAACCATTCTTCTGTAACAGAACACAACATGACAACCGTGTCTTGTGGTTTTTAATCATGTGGTACTTCGAAACTACTGACAAAAAGACCACTTCTAAATTAATCTGACTATAACTTTCCCATTACACAAGCTCTGTAAAGCTGGTCCCAGCAAGCTCTCTTTTAAATAATAACCCACGCTACAGTTACTTCAGATGGGATTTGTGTTGAATTTTCCTGCTTAAGCTTCCTATTGCAAACTGCTAGAAACTGGTTCCAGGTAACTTATTAAACAACGGAGGTGATACATGTGAAATGGCTTTCCCAACCATCTTAACCTTTTCTGACCTTTGCTGTCCTTCTCAATGGCCATACTTAGTTCCAGCTCTGGCCTCTCAGTGTTCTTAGTGCTTTATCTTTGTTAGCAACGGTACAGAGCCAGACAAATTGCAGTAATGTGCCATTTCCTGACATTAAGCCAAAAGGGGAAACCAGTAAAGGGCAGGATTTCTGAGACATTTCTTCACTGTTTTGAACGCAAGCCATTAGCAGAACAACTAGAAAAACTGGGGTAAGTAACATTTAGTTAACCAGCTCTGATTATCAACACGTTGTTTCATTCCAGCAAACTCACTGCTTTACAAAAATCATAGTTTACTACTGGTTTACAAGCAAGGTATGAAACAACCACGCTCAGGTCCACATCTTGTAGGACATACAAAAGTCTTGGGACTCTGAGATTTAGTAAGTAGTGATTTCTCAGGCTCACAGGGAGAAAAGGATTTTGAAAGCAGTTTATGACTCCTTAAAAGAGCTCTTATAAAATTAATACTAAAAATGTAATCCTATGATCTATGCAATTAAATTTTGAACAATTAACATCTCTTACGTGGTAGCTGCTGTTTTCAAGTTGAAGCCTGTGCATTTTAAATGCATGTTGATAACATGATTTATCACAGAAGCATTTGTGAAGACCAAAATACCCATTTGTTGATAGCAGCAGCAGCAGCACCATGACAGCACTTCGGAGTCCAACAATGGCATCACACTCCCAAGTTGTGGAGGAGCATGACCTGGTCCCAATCCCTCCCTTCGCTCACACCTTTTTACCCCTCTATTTCCTTCTTTCTGCCTTTAGATAGAGCTTACAGCAACTCTTAATCCAAATACTATATGTAAATCTTAGTGGAGAACATTTAAAACTGATAATTACTAACCATTTCCCCAGATAATTAGCTTATAAAAAGGTGTATTTTTAATGTGGATTGCCAAACTCTCCATTAATCATCTCATACCACTTCCTCCCAGTAACAAGTATTGAAGAACAGTTTGAAAATGCATAAACAAGAGCATTTAGTGCTCATTTACTTTGGACCAAATGCCAATAAAACCTCAAGACACTGTGAACTGGATGCATTCAGAAATTCACTATGAAGCTACCACAAAGAAACCACTGGGCCTGGCCTCAAGTTGCCTGTTTAACTTCAAACTTACTTGTTCCTCTCCCCACCGCTACTACTCTATAGCTTCCCAAACCTTCCACCTCCAACAGGCTCACAGAAGGAATCCCAGCCTGCCAGAGCACAGGGAAAGGCACGAGGCTCAGCACGCATTTTCAGCCCGGTGAATAGCCAGGAACTTTGGTGTTTATACTGCTTAGTTGTTCGTACCAAGTTTCAAGAGAGCCATTTGAGCAGCAGCTTTCGTATCTCTGTCGCACCTGAAAAAACAGGTCGCGTTTCCTACGGCGCTGACTTTGTGTCGTGAAGAGCCAGGAAGCCCTTTCACAGAGGCTGCCTCCCGCTCGGGTCTGAGGCAGTGACTGTGCGGTGCTGAAGGTGAAAGGATCTGAAAGCCAGCTCTATATACAGTACACACACAGCAATTTGTTACTGTGAAAAACCATCTGTTTCTCGGTATTACAATCCTCAGAGGGGAAATTATAGCTAGCGTTCAACATAAAACATCAATTTAAACCATCAACTATTCATAATTTCAATTCTTTATTGGAAACCAAGGACATAAATGTCAGGGAATAAAGCAATATTTCTTTTATTAACTGTTCCATTCATCTGGCTATTAAATAAAACCAGGACCTTAATAAATAGCATTAGCCTTTGTACTGACAGCCACCCCAACTAGCACCATAATTCTAAATAAAATGCATTATATTTCTAGTGTCTTTTGGTTTTAAAATAAGAATCAGGCTAAAAAGCGTTTGAAAACATATGTATAGAATATTTTTGCAGTGTTGCTGCTCCTGCAGAGTTAAATGTTTTATGAAATAACCCCCGCCTCTATTCATATGCAAGTTTCCAGTCAACCAACTACCTCCTGATAATATTTTACCAGCATTTATATTAGCAAAGAACAGAAAGGATTCTAGTTCTGATGCTGCCTGCCTGTTGCCAAACGGAATTACTCTTTTAAATCCCTTGCTCCCAGATATGATGCCTGCTACAAAAAATAACAACAATAGTAATAACATTATAAGGAGTGGGTGGATGGAGAGCAGGAGAAAGGAAGAACGGCAGAGATGGGGAATGTGTTCTTCATACAGCATGTCATCACCCGTTACTAATGGTAAAAAAGTCTGCATTTATGTTGACAGTTACAGAGTATTGCTGCAGTTTGGCATTTAAGAATCACACACAAAAATACTGAAGTCCAACTGAGTGGAACAGAGATCTGTTTGTAATTCTTTTGTGTGACAAATCGAGACAGAGCTCCAGTTGCTGTTAGCAAGGGCTTGATTGAGAACAGCAAAATGTAACTTTGTATGATTAGATAAGACTATTGGGGAGTTTCCCCACATCCCTGACAAGAGAAAAAGAAGTATTCTGTAAAAGCTGAGAAGTCCTAAGAAGTTCATAGATTCACTATTAATGTTCACATAATTGTCCATTATTCCTCCTTAAGAATAGCTCCCCTGCTCTTAGTTCTACCAGCATGGGGTACTCAAGAACACCATTATAGGGGAAAGGAAGCACAACTGTAATCAAAACAATGATTACTATCACATTCATTTAAATGCAGAGTGAGAAATGAATATAAAAATACTCACTTGAAAGTGAAAGGTAAGAAATTAACTTTTTCCCCATGGACATCAGAAACCTAACCTCAAAACCAGGAATTACTTGTACATTTTTTACATCCCTTTGGAGCACACATTAGTTTCTCTTTCTGCATTTAAATGAATGTGATGGTAATCATTGTTTTGATTACAACTGTGTTTCCTTCCACCCAAAATGGTGTTCTTAAGGACCCCATGCTGGCAATGCTAAGAGCAGGAGAGCTGTTCTTAAGAAGTAGTAATGGACAATTATGCAAGTGCTAGCAGTGAATCCACAGACTTTATAGGGTTGTTCATCTACTTAAGGCAACGTTTCCGTACAATTTCTTACAACTCCACATACAATAAACACCATCATGTCACCATTAAGAAAAAAACAGCATGATTAAAATACAGTTGCTATTGTGCTTAACATAAAATCATCTTTCTCCTTGTGAGGTAGACAGATATGAAGATGGAACCAGGAGCGTGAAGTCAAAACTGAAGCATAATAATGAAAGCTATATGCGGTTTTCATGCCTCCTGATAAACACACGAATTCATCTTAGGTGCTAACTTCAGCATATATTCCATTGTCTTCAGTCATTGGTATCAATCCCAAATTACCATCTAATCTCATCCTTTTTCTGTTTCCCGGCAAATGGCTATCACCTCCTCCTGCTGCTTTCAGGTTGAACACCCTCTTCTATTTCTCACCCCCTGGCCTGAAGCCTGTCCAGTTTACTGAGCTTGGGCACCAGTAAGCAGGAGCTAAGCCTTCCTTACCTGTGGAAAGCTGCCTTCCAAATATCTGCCTCTTGTTTTTCACTGCTCACAAGCTGACAACAGCAGGACTGAGGACGGGTTTTCAGCAATACCCTGGTTTGCAGCTGATGGCCAGACTCAATCCTATAGCCTGCTTCCTCCATCAGCCTCAACACCATCCACCCTCCAACTGTGCAGCACCAGTGGCAGAAGATAACCTGTTTACCTGCTTTCCCTCTACATTCCCAAACAGTCAGAAATTGGGTTAGTGAGAGAAAGCAGCAATTATGCTCAGGCTCATTATCAATATTAAGCATGTGCATCAGCCATAGGGTTAAACCAGAGTATGATTATCCAAGAAATTGCTGTGGTAGTGTCACAGGGAGAAATGACAGCTATGCACTGCTTGAGAGCTAAGTGACAGCTATGCACGGCTTGAGAGCTGGGATTTTCCTCCAGGTAACTACTCCTAGCTTTGAGATACTCAATACCATTTATCAAATGCCTTATGAAGGTGCCTCCTAATGGCACCTTTACTGTGAGAGCACTGAGCAGCAAATTATATTTCAGGAATTGTCAGCATGTCCAGTTAACCAAATTTAATAAGATACTTAATTTCCTTACCGTATCTATTACTAGCATCCCCCAGAAAGTTATCAGTTCTGCCCTCCCACCCCTTGTCTTCATCAATTATGATCAATGAGCTGCTGAATAAATGCATATACATACTTACTCCAAGTAGGTCTCCAATACGTACAGTCAGTATGTATTTACATCAGGGAATTCAGTAAATTCAATCACAGTGTCAGTAGAACCACCACAGACTTGACTCTGCACATTTTTAAGGAGTAAAAATCAGGGCAATCAACTTCTGTCACACCTTGTTACTGCTGCTTTCAGGATTCATAGAGTGTACTTGAGCATAGAGAGAGCCCGAGATCCTGCTTAAAGAGGAGGACGCCTTGTGCACAACACACAGTGAGATGGAGGCAGGGAGAAAGGGGCCAGAAAAAGGGAAGGATTGTTTCAAACACCAAGGATTCATACATTTACTACAAGATTCAGACACCTGTAGGAGACAAAAGAAGCCTTTGGTCATGACCAAAAGCAGAAAACACAGGAGCTTTCATAGTGGGAATTTATTCTCAGGTCCCAGTGAGGAAGGTCAGGTACAGGAGAGGGTTTTGTGAGAAACACACAATTCAAGACAACAGGGTAACAATTTCACATAATTGGTAGATTAAGAGAGACAACACAAACCCAAGGGGAAAAGAAGTTAAGAGCTTGGCAGAATCTTAAATAACTGCAGTTAAGGACACAGGTCCTAATCCCCCCCGAGTGTGAAAAGGGCCCAGTGGCTAAAGCACAAGCTCTTCACTGACCTCAAACGAAAGAAGCAAGCTTGAGGGATGAAAGATTCGGGTGAGACTGCCAAAGACAAGTATAAACGTACAGCATAAACATTTAGAAATAAAATCAGCAATGTTCCAACACAGAACAGGAGAAAACTACCAAGAAATCCAATAAGCGGCAAGAAACACATTCTCTAAATAAAGGAACAGTGGAATGACAACCAAAGGGACTGCTGGCTAACCATAGGGTGGAAAAAGGACATCAACAAGAGCACAAGGGATGTCTTTTTACATCAGCTTTTACTAGAAGACCTGCCAGTAGTTGGCTAATGAGGAGAAAACAGGGGAGGTTTAAGAACTTTACCTGGAACAGATGACAAGGATGTCAATTAAAGGACTTAGGTATTTTCAAACTGGCTTCATTAACTTTGTTGTAATGAACGCTAAAAAACTGACAAATTATTCAAGACATTATCTGTCACCTTAAAAAAGACCCCTTAAGAGGCCAAACATACAGTGCTTATTTAAAGGAGCAGAAAAAGGAGCAGAAGACAGGGAAGCTGGACACCTTATCAGCAACCAAGAAAAGAACTCTAAAACAACCAACCACCTAGAAGAAAACCAAGAGCAAGCTGGAAACTGTCACCAAAAAGGCCTTGTTAAGGCAACCCATTTCCTTTTTTTGAGATGCTAAAGAGCTTAAGGTCTGCGGAAGAAAGGAAGAAGCAGGAAATGCCACAATTTGAACTAAGGAAGGCTTCAACCAAGTCTGGTTTAGCACACGCTTAGGGTAGCTAAGGAAACCTGGTCTAGACTCATCTGTCTAGGTTAGACATCAGATGGGCTGTGTAGCTCCATCCATAAAGAGGCATTTGGACAGAAGCTACCAGTAGCTGAGCACTAAACAACACAGTGTTTAGAAAGAGGTTCCTCCAGCATCTGACCTGGATCTGGCCTAACTGAACTGTCACCGATAACCTCGTGACACATAGAGGATAGATGTATTTAATCTGCAAAGAACAGGGACGTGGTGTGAACAGAAGCAGTGACAGGATTACAATTCAAGGTGAACGTTATAAACTGAAAAAAAACCAAAAACCCCCAAAAAAGACTGGGAAAAAAACCCCAAATCAACCAAACACCACCCACGATTCAAGAGAAACATGTTTAATGTAAAAGACTACACTTGAGCAGGAACTGGGTACTCAGCAGTTGAACATGACTCAACAGTGTCCTTCTGCTTCAAAGAGGGAGATACCGTGCTGAGAAGAGCAAACCCATATGTATAGCCAAGAAGATGTGAACTAATTCTTCTGCTCTAGTGAGTGTTGGACAAAGTATTCCAGCTGAGGCCTTGCTGGCTTTGAGTACTGCATTTCAGAGATGATATCACTCAATTTGAGAACATCCAAAGCAGTGGAAACGATCAGAGGCCCAGGAAACATCATCTGCAGGCAAGACAAGACATGAGGGCAGTTGAGCCTGTGCTGGAATCATTTCCCTAGTGAAACCAGTGTCCCTGCTAAGGCATCAGCACAAGCCGGGTGAGGAGGTGACAGCAGCAGTTCTGGGATGAAGCGGGAACTGGAAAACAAAGCATGGGGTGAAGTTAATCGCTGCTTAAAATGAATGAGAGAATCCCTGGTTTAGGAAAGAGAAGATGATGAGGAAGATGGTATTTCAGTATGTAAAACACTGCTGAAAGCAGCAGCTAGCAATCTGTTCTCCGTGTTGTCAGTGAACACGGAGAAATGAACTTAAATGTACAGCATCATGAAGGCTAAACATCAGGGCTGTCTGTAATGGAAAAGACCTAAAAGCACCGGAAACAACTGCCTGTGACCCTCCCTCAACACAGGGAATTAAGAGAAGGTTAAACAAACATCTGCCAGAACAGCCGAGCTGGACGGGGGCAGTCAATGGGGCAGATAACCTCCTGAGCCTCTGCCCAGCCCAGCGTTCCTCCAGAACAAAGCACTAGCTACATCTCCAGTTAACAGGTAGTGTCAACTCAAGGCGCCGACTCCCGCTCTGCTCCACACCAAAGCGACTGTTCTGTATACAAGTAACAACCCCAAGAAGATCATTCTGTATTAGCACTAAAACAAGCAGCCCAAAACTTGTCGAGAATTCGTCTGCACACTTTGCTATTCAGCTCTGTAGAAAAGTCCAACAGAAATAGAAATCTAACACTCAGAAGCTGTAATACATAAATATCTAGAAGTACGGAGCCATAATGGAGTCTTGTTTTCTCTACTCGATTACTACTGACTCCCTATATTGGTGTTTCCAATTTCCACCACTAAAATGGAAGTTAATTCCTCAAGTGCAATATGAAGCTCATTTATTTTCTCTCAAATGCTCCTTTTCAAAGCATATCACACTCCTTGGAAGAAGGCTCTAGATCCTAAAATTCATCCCCATGATGCTGGGATTGCAATATCTCACGCTTTGCTCAGATTGGAATGACTTCTTTCTTTAATTGGAAGAAAACTGAATTTATTTGTTTTAAAAGCAGTAGTGGTTTGAACCTGGCAGGAAAAAAGCCCTGAACCTATTTGCTCTCAGCTAAGCAACAAATAATTTGAACTTGAACCTGCAGTCACGTACAGGGAAGATGCAGTGGAAGAATACACACTTTTGGCAGGCAGCAAGATCATTAAGGAGCGGGAAGCTTCATGTTTCTTTGATACTTTGTACTTTCTACATTTAATAAACCTGAATTAAAGTTGAAACAATTGCTTCAGTCGCACAAGAAGAAAATCGAGACTAAGAGCTTAATTTACAGACGGGCCCACTTTCTAGAATATTCCACTCGGAGAAGAAAGCTGTTGTTTGCTTTGCTTTGTGTTTTTATAACACAAGGGCTATTTTAAAGGAGGAGGGGGGTGTTTGTAAAATAGAAGAAGGAAAAAAGTTAAATCTTACACACTCCACAAAAGCTGGTTTTCTGCCCTGGCGTGGGGAATGCATTTCCTCATAGAGTTTGTGGACATCCTAACAGCAAGAATCTCATTTTCCTTTGCTTCTAACCTAGACCTTTCCAGTAAGTGTTCCTATCTCCTGGGACCAGCATTAGGAACAACAATATTTGCACAAAGGTCTCCGCTGGTCACTTTTGTTTTCATTAGCACAATCTGACCTTAAGCTGCAGAGTCAGACTTTACCTTGTGTCCCACTCTGGTAGATCTGGGTGCTAAGCTATGAACTCCTACTGCGGATAATTGTCATGATGTGGATGGAAAATGGAATAATTCTAGAGACAACTCAAGCGAAGCTTTTAGAGAAACAACACGTTTAGAACTAAAATGCATTTCAACATGATTTTATTGCACAATTGAAAAGGCTTTGAAAAACTAAACAAGAAGCTGACTCATGCACCTGTATAATAAGAAGCAGAATCTCTTGTTTGATTTCTGCATTTTGAGCCAAAGCATACGAAGCCATAAAAACAATGCAGTTCCTTGCAACAGCCTCATAATGAAGCTGGGACCGTGTTTCTTTCTTACTTTGAAAAGCTGCTTTCACAACGAAGCATTTAGGGTTCTGGCACACAACTTGCTCCAAACTATAAAATTCTGAGCATGATTTAACACGAAAATCCGAGGACATCACGCCTTTTAGAGGCTTCCTATATGAAGTTGTAATTTCCTACTGGCTTCTTGTAAGAAAAAGAAACAGAAGCTGTGATATTTATTACTGCTCTAGTTAAGCTGGAGCATCTCTTCTTAAAAAGAGGAATGGCCACATTACTGGTCTGTATATTAATTCTCTCCGCTTCCCCTTCCTCTCTCCCCTGCTGCTGGTTATTGTCATGACTGACTAAGAAAATACATGATGGCATTTTTAGGAACACAAAAATATTTATAAGATCTGCCCTAATTAGAGTCTCCCAGAACTACCTGCTCTCCCTCCTTCCTCCCAATACCTCTTGCTAACTGAGTTTTCTGCATCCAGGGCTCTGTTTAGCTCCTCCAGTGGCACTGCTAGTGCTGCTGTGGAGAAGAAGAATTCACTGGCTTTTTCCTTCTAAGAAAAAGATATTCAAGGTGCTTTTAAATGCCAAAATATCAACAACCGCTTTGTGATCTTGACATGAGCATGAGAGATACAGGTCGCTCATTGCTATTAAGCAGGGAAGAACCTGCACGTACAAACTCAGCAGCAGGTCAGAAGACACGCATGTGAAGTTTTTGCTAACATACTACCTTTGATCCTGAAGAACAAAAACCTGTTTTACAAAATATTAATAGATGCATTTTCCTTGTGTGTAGAGAACTGTTTTGCTTGCCAGTATGACACAATCACACTTGAACAAGAACACAGAATCACAGTCTGGTTTGGGTTGGAAGGGACCCTCCCCTCACCTAGTTCCAACCCCCTGCCACGGGCAGGGACACCTTCCACTAGAGCAGGTTGCTCCAAGCCCCTGTGTCCAACCTGGCCTTGAACACTGCCAGGGATGTTCAGGTGGCAACCTGTCCCCACCTCATAGTGAAGAATTTCTTCCTAATACCTAATCTACTCTTTAACATTTAAGCATCTTCAACTGCACAGGGCAACTCAGTTGGTTTTGGACCATGTCAAATGCAACATGCAAAACCTCTTTTAGTCAATGAATTAGCTGCCAAGGAGAGACACTCAAGACTCATCCTCATGTCAGATTCCAGAAAGCAAAGGAAACCCCAAAAATAACCCCACAACAGAACATGTGTAGTACAGTATCCCTTCTAACAGCCCTAATTCTTAACCAACCCTAGCATCATCTATTCAACTGCTGTTCACAGAGGGCACTGAAAACTTGCACAGCTACAAGAGATCAGCACTTCCACTGTTGGTTTTTCACATAAAACGAACTCTAATAGATGCTGACATAATGAGTCTATCCCCCAAAATCAGAAAAAAATGCTTCCTTTGGATCAGATACATTTTTGTAGAGCTCCTTCAAAGCAATTAAAGCTTCCCTAATTTAGGAGCGACACATGATGGGATTGCAAAACGATGTTTCATTTGGTGCTTCAAAAGTAGAATATAGATACAATTTCTAAAAGGAGACAAGCTATTAATGAAACGAGTTGCAAGTGCTTTTTAAACTTTCATTCCCTCATTCATCAGTTACAAGAATAAGTCACATCAGAAGCTCAGTTACGGCTCTAGGGAAGCCCCTGCCCAGGAAGAAGATTATTCCAGTATATGCAGTCCAGAGGAAAACCTCATGTGGCAACTCCAGGCAACTCCTACAACCCCTGTTTGAATTTTCTGTATGAAAGTAGTATTCATTTAACAGAAGAGCAAACCTGCTATTGCTGAACCACTCCGATCTCCCAATGAAAAGAAAAACCACATTAATCTTCTCATATGCATGTGGTAGCACCTGGGAGACACTCAGGAATCTTCCATGAACAAAAGTGCTCTATAAATATAAAATATGTAATTGACATCTCAATGACCCTATCATGATAAGCTATTGAGCAGAAGTCTGTGCTTCAGCTGCATGCAGGCAATTCCCCACCATCCTTTTTGGTACAGAAAGAATAAGTTTTCATCATCGTTGAAAATAATGTACTTTTCAGGTACATCAATTCAGAAATCTACTTGAGGACCTTTCGATTTTGACTGTAAGAGCCTTTTTGTAATTACACACACATTTATATTGGAGTATTTAAAATGCTATTGAGGATGAGAGGAACTGCAGTTAAGGAAGAATGAAATCAGGATGGTTGTCTCCACAGGTAACCAGACTTAACCTTGTCTTTCTTCTTTTTGTCTTAAACTTTTAGGGTTTGGGGTTGTTTTGTTTTTAACATTATCACTAAAGTTTCTGTTCTAAACTATGTCACATCACAAAATTTCCTGAACGGCACATTTCAGTATCAGGTAACTGAGAGGTACTTGATGAAAACACAACTGGAAAAGATACCAGAAAAATAATTAATCTCATTAAAAGACCCCTTGCAAACTGAAGCCAAGGAAGCGATGTTCAAACCCAGGGTTCTTCAATAAGAATACAATTATAGCCAAGTAGTGAAGGTTCTGGTGTTTATTGCTGCATGGCAGTGTGCTCAGTACTGCGGCTGGAACTGTTGTCAGGATGAAGAAAAGGACATTTTCCAGAAGTGAAGCATGTTTTTAAGTGAGCCTCACTGTCACTGCTAGAAAAAAACCTACTTGGCACAAGGACTGGGATTATACAGGAATAGGAAAACTCCTACAAATTTTAACTGACAAAGAAACATGACTTTAATAAAAAGGGGATTTGCTTGATAAATTGCCCTTTTATCAGTAGTAAGAGTGCAGTAATTTTAAGATGTTGCTCAATCATTTTAAGAGTTTAGAAAACTGTTTGAAAGTGCTCTCTAATAAAAATATAACCAATAATAGAAGGATGTTGTAGCAACTAAAAGGGTATTAAAATTGTGCTTTCGTTACTTCTGAGTTAAGGAACAATGGCAGGATTAGCAGGAAACTATTACGAAATTAATCTGATTAATGCCTTATAAATAATGAAGCTATACTTAAAAGGGTCCACAAGCTCCACCATGTCAGAACATGGGTCTAATAGATGATGCAAGACTAAAGAGGAGGATATTTTCCCTAGTAATTATATAGCAAAAACTGAATCCTCCCAAAAATCAAGTAAGAACAAACAGGGAAGGGAAAAAAAACAGTCTGACTTGTAAAAACACAATAAAATTAAGAGCAACGAACTCCACCCTCTTTATAATCAGTTTCAGAGGAAGGAGCAACACTTTATTCCTGTTGTGGTGTGCACTATCACAATTTCTCCATAAGCAAATTTCTCTTCCATAGGATGTTTTTGTGAGTTGGATGTGAAATCCTTCCCCATTGAACACCAGCATGGTCAGGCGGGGAGAAGAGTCCCTCCAAAAGGGACCACCGTTGGCCACAGCCTTCATCCACCTCTGACCAGAGCACTAACAGCCACAGCAAAGTGGATAAAAATCCATTTGAGTTATTTAAGGTTCATTTTTTGTACCATGGTCAAAATCAGCTAAAATCCGTTCCCTTCTTACTTGCTAAAATAAGCCTGTAATCAGTGATTACACCAATCATCTGAACCTCGGATGAAATGAGCTGGGATAGAGTTCACTGACCAGTATGTAATCTTAACTCTAGTCCCAATATTGAATGAGTCTTGGTGGTGTTATTCTGGCTTTGTCTGTGAAAAATCCACCTTTGTTCTGCCAAACATTTTGCTTTAACCAGTATAAAATACACGTCTCCTGCTCACAGTGGGGAAAAGCTACATTATCTACTACCAAAAAAACCTTTTGTAATGTAAACGCTTTTCTGGATCCTGAGAAATAAGACTGATTTTAACAGGAGTCTTAATAAATCACAGCTACTCAAACTCCCTCTCTGAACAAACTACAATCGGGGACGAGAAGTCAACATAAAGTTCCCACCATCAAACCGCTTTATGAGTAAAGCTGTATTACTAATGCAACTGAAATACCAACTGCAGCTTCTCTCCATTTCCACCCACCCTCCAGCCACTAGTAGCAACTAGCACTCCAGAAACTGCCACGAACACCTGATTAGCACACTCTTTACTTCCAAAATAAGAAGATTAAATCAAGCTGTCTTTGCATACAGACACAGCACACCTACAACGCAGTGGGTCTACGCATTGGAGCCGATATTAATCCCGTATTTCTAAACTCTGCTTGCTCACAGCTTATCAGCGTTCTGCAAACACCCCTGGGCTCCATCCCCTGCTGACTCACAGGCAGGTTTTACCTTGGCATTACTTTTCTGGAGCCGTTCAGGCTGGGTACTGGTCCTCAGCTGCTGGATCAGGCTGCTTAAACCAGGGCGTGGGACAGAAACAAGTTGCTTTGTCTAACCTACATACCCTGCTGTAACAGCTCAAGGAAGAACTGCTTCACACCTTGCAACCACCCAGCCCTCACCTAACACCTCTCACAGCCAGCTGTGGCTCCAATTGTTTAAAACACCAAGTTAAAAATAGGAGGGAAAACAAGTCCTGATCTGAATTGTCACCAAACTGCTGCCATGACCTCAAGGCAGATCCTTTAACTTGCATGTTAATAATCCTTTTCCAACAGGATGCAATCATGGACTTTAAAAGGATCTGGAGGGACATGAAGTACTGAATACAACCATCAGTGTGCAAAATTAAGTGAAGAGGTACTAAAATTGAAGAGAAGTTACTCCTGCCCCCACCCAAATGTTATTTGTCTACAACACTCATTAATATCTGAGATAGCACCTTCTTCTGCCTTAAAAACATCTCTGTATTTTATGTATACTTTCTACTGTTTTTACAGTGTGCTGTATGTCTACTGAAAATTTCCCCTGGAATAAAAGCCATCCATTCTCAAACACCACGAAAACGAGGGAGGGGGGAAGAAAACAGTAGAAAGAACCAGCACTTTAAAAGTTATTTCACATTTTCAATCACGACCCTTTCAGCAGGCAGTCAGGATGAAATACTGCTACCCTGCTTCTCCCAGTGTGCGACATTCTTTGCTGTTCTCAGGACACGGCCCAGCGGGGGAGCAGCGATACTCCGCTGCAGGAGTTCAATCACCGGTGTTCCAAGCTTTCAAACCAAATAAGCAAATGGTTTCCCTAACGGCAGCTGCCCGGGCAAAGCTGCAGTGGGGAAAAACTGTCTCCATGGGTCACCTCAGGATCTCCTCCATTCCTGAAGCTCAAAAGGCTAAAATACACGTATTGGATGGGGCCTGGAGCAACCTGGGCTAGTGGAAGGTGTCCCTGTCCATGGCAGGGGCTTGGAACTGGATGAGCTCTAATGTCCCTTCCAGCCCAAACCAGTCTGGGATTATATATATATATATATACACATATATATATGTGTGTGTGTGTGTGTGTGTATGAATATATATTCTATACATATACACACACATATGTCTATTATTATATAAAAATGCATAGAGATCCTGAAAGCTTGATAATATTCTTCATCTTCCTTGCCTTCAAATGCCAGAGAAAGACAAATCTGGTCAGTGAAGACAAAATTATGAAGATATCAGTAAATGATATCGATAGCAAAAAGAAAGACTTGGAGAAATACAGTTACCTGCTGCATTAAAAAGGACAGAGGAATGGGGAAATTACTTCAGAACACTTATTGCAGAACAAACTTTGTCGTCTCTACGGTGGTTTTAATGATGTAAACCAAAACTACTTTGCTAACAAGGAAAATGGCAATAAAAGTACCAGTTGAGGCCAACAAATTAGGTTATTGATGCTGATCAAACCAGGTACCATCACCTTTATTAAAAACACATACAATAACACATGTGTTATTATATACTCAATTTCGGAATGTTTTGCAGAGTAGGAATTTTGCCTTTCACGCCCACTCAATTCATCCACTCTGGCTAATGAGAGAGTGAAAACCATGGGAACTACAGTACTTACGGCACTTCCATTAATGGAAGTTGTCATCAAAATACAAAACTTGTGTTTTCGCTGTTGGAATTAAACCAAAGCACCAGTTCTAAGGATTTTACCTACAAATTCAAAGCAAATGAACAACTACTACAACAGCTACAACTAGAAAAAACCACCAAGGAGTGTGTTTCAGTGAGCTACCAACATAACCAATCTTCTTGTCAAAACCACTATCTACTAAGGAACACGAAGCCACTGAATTAAAATACTTCCTACCCTACGATCTAGCCCTTAAGCTAATGTTTAAAGAAATACAGGGCAACATATTAATTCAGTTCTTCATATCAGATTATTAATAGGTGACAAACCAGGAACTCATTACGGGAGTGAAAGAAGTCTACAAAGAGCTAATTACGTTTGTTGAATACTGAAGGGTAAAAGCTGGATCAGATCGGCCTGGCAGGATCATGGAAGCACGGATCAGAAACAACTCCTCTGTCACAGCCATCACCCCAGTCAAGGTGCTTCAGAGCACATCCAACAGCCACAGGCTCCATCCTCCAGATGAGAAACATGCCAGAGGTGGCAGAAGAGGTTGTGCCTCTGCCACCTGCACTACAAGCACTGAAACCAGGAAGAATACTTTAAAATGAGTTAGTTACTCATTTCTTGTCCCAACTCCCTGTAACGTTTGATTCCCGTTATGGAATGTTTGAGAAAACCCATTCCAGAGAAGCCAAAAAAGTTGATTTAAATAAGAAACTAGCTATCAAGAAGACAGCAAATGCAGTCAGCTGAAAGGCAGTACGTGTAAAATGATGAAAAAGAAGAAGTCAGGTTTCTAAATGGATTTTCATCTGCAGCACTGATTTACCTCCTCCAACAAGAACCTACTTTTCAGCACAAAGTTCCGATCAACCCTAAATACCATCTTTTTTTAGTTATACCCCTCCCCATCTGTATTAACCTATACTACAGACAAGCTGTCTAACTCTGGACCTACTATATTTATATTGTATCACTGCAATTATCCGATGAGAATTTTTCCAAGATGATTCGTAACTCTCTTTACAACAGTAATTTAATGGAGTCAAAATAACAGAATTAAGAAGCAGAAAATAGAAGAACAGTGCAAAAAATGGTAATTTTGCTCTGGGAAGTTGGGACTTGCCATTTCAAATTAGCAGAAACTGTGAAGTGGGCATTACTGACAACGTGAATATAGTAATTGGGGTTGATTTCTTGGCACGTCGCCGAATCCTCTGACTAGCGCCTTGCAAGTTAATTACAGCTCTGAACAGAGTGGGGACACTTCGCTTTGACGCAGAGACAGGATGAGTGCACGGGCCTCCAGTGAAGCAACCTTGAAGCAGTATGTAAGAGAGGCAAAAGAACTTTCCATTAAGGGAAATCCATATGGAAATTCAGAGCTGAAAGTACAATAGGGCAGCCAAGAATAAATAACCTGTTGGGCTTTTACAAGGAAACCTAAAAGCATCTGTTCAACTAAAGGGTCATCATTTCATCCATTAAAAAAAGCCACCTGCATCCAAAATTCAACAAGATTCTTATCACTAACCTTTGATTTTAACTAGTAGTATTTAATTAATTTGGCAGAACTACATAACTCCTTCCCGAGCGATAACTAGCTACCTTCTTGGGTTCCTTCTGTAATCATTTCCTTTGATTAACTTTACTGTATTTACTCAAATTAACACATGTATTTCATACATGTTACAACAAATTAGAACAGAAGAATTAAAAAGCAGCCTGCCAACTTAAAAACTGAGCAAGTGGAACTTTTGAATTAAAGCAGAGAGAGTTATTAGCTGATTATTACATGGAGAACGTTCAGAAGCAAGAACATGCCCTTTCCATTTTCATTTTGTATTACTAGTGATTACATGATATATCTTAAATTATAATTTGAGGTAAAACTATGATTAAAAATAATTTAAATATTGCACAACAAGTTAATTGCTCTGGAATTTCATCTTTGTTCCTGCTCTTTGATTCAAAGATCCTGCGTGCAGGGTATCTATCTGCTCCATGAGTCTCGCCCAAGGTGCGGGGGCCAGGACTTCCTCGAGCACGTTGCTTCATGGTCTTTACCAGGGACAGGAAACCATTAGAGACCACTTTTGCATGTCCCACGTTTGCTGCAAAGCATTAATGCATGCGGAGAGGCAGAGATATGTGGCAGTTCCCCCTTCTCACAAAACCTTTTGGTTTTAAAAAGGAAAAACCAGAATAAAGGAAACAACCAACCCCTTCCCCAGCCATCCCAAACTGGGTGAAGTACCAGGAAGGAAAGGTGGAAGCTTTGTCAGTGTCAGAAACCAGAAGTGACCGCCTTAATCACAAGTGTTTTCAGGGTTAGACTGTTCTTCTGAAGAACTCTGAAAAAGCCTTCACAACAAATTATAACTCAGGAGCAGAAGACGTTAACCTTAAAGCCATAACCTCTCTTTGCACTGCAAGTGGAAAAGCTTTCACAAGAGAAACTAATTCAGTTAATCTGTGTTAAATTAGTTGTGCAGGGCATGGACAACTCATTTGTATCACTTAAGCAAAGGCACGCTGACTTGAATCCCCTTGTTACACAGCAGCATTCAGATCACCAACCCAGACCTCATCTCAGGTCATTTCCTTCACCACTGGACCGAGTTGTCTGGGAGCAACTGTTCCCAGTTAAAACTTGATCAAAACATCTTCCCATGAAAGTCTAGTTTGATCAACTGGCACTTCAAGACAGTTCTTTTATGAGAACCATTCCCAAATACCTCTACTTGGGGAATACTGCACTTCCAGCTCTGAGGCCAATAACAGGCTTACACATGATAAGATGGAGCGAACCCAGGGTAATGCAGTTGGTGCAACTGCAGAGTCCTGTTTGGACCTGCTCACTTCAGTCAATGAGAAAAGCAAGAACTTCAGGCAACTTTCTTTAGTTGGGGTCAAATTAGGGGAAGGAGAAGCTGGGAGGTTGGCTGGTTTTTTTTCAGTGCAACCATGAAGAATCAGTCTCCTTGGATGAAAAAAAAGACTGAATAGAAGACAGGGACTATGCCCTCGCTGCAAGGGGAGAAACCATTACAGCACAGGAACTCTGCATAAAGTACTCGTGTTAAATTTTTATAGGGAGTTTTATCCTGCAGGATCCAAGTCTTGAGAAACATGTTACACAAGCACGTGCACATAATCCCACGCAAGGATTACTGATTGGGTTTTGCTGTCTTTCAATAAGTAACTTTTAAGCACAAAAAGAAATAAAATTGGATCAAAGTAAAAACAATCTGGAAGAAAGGGGATAAGAATACGGGGGCAGTGCAGGATGAGACCTTCAGCAGCACTGCAGCTGGATCTGCTTAAACCAGCACAGAGATTCTACCCAGAGGTTTGTTTTCTCCGTTTTGTCTCTACTGTGCACTTCTACTTTGCTATTTTACATGGATTTAAGAGAACCAGACAGAATAAGTACAAGCTGGAATATATAAACCAGCTTCTTGTATAAATAAGCCACCAGAATCACTCAAACTACCAACCTGACAAAAACAATACTAAAACTTTAACCATCTCCATGGAAAGAAAACACCACCATTCATCTTGCCAACAAAAAAACCCAGAGACATGAGATCTCTGGGAAGAGGCAGACCCATAAGAGACTCGTGAAGATACTGATCTGATCAGTCATAATCACAACACTAGAAGAGGCTGAGGAAAGAGATGGCAAAATGAAGAGAGCCGTCGATGCAGCACGTGCAGGACAGAAGGAAGCGCTCTGCTTCCCTGGAAAACAGACCATTTATGTCCATTTGGAGCTCTGAGCACTCCCCAGTCTCGCTCACAATTCCTAAGAGAGAAGGTATTAGCTTGTCCTGCAAGCTATGGAAAATTACACGTCCTTGTACATGAAATCTCTGCCTTTTAAAATCTTGCTGGTTTATAGAGCATTCAGCACTATGACTTGATCAATAATGTACCCAGCTCCAATCTTTTTCAGGTTAAGGGTTAATTACCACTAAGAGATATCTTGATGGTCAGCAAATAAAACTGAAACTCTTCTCCTACAGGTACAGTCTATATTTTCAATTACAGTACAACTTGTAGACAGGTACTTAGAAGTCAGGTTTGACACTTCCTGCTCCTAAACAACAAACAACAGAGTAAACCAGAAGCTATAGCAACAAAAACTGGATTAACAGCTACCACCTGGTTTTCAAATCACCAGAACCAAACATGGGAAATTTTAGCTTATAGTAATTCTAATACTACAGTAAACACAGAAAATACTTCACAAATAATGCAAAACTATTTTGAGCCAATTCTTGCAGCCCTCTGCCCAGCCACCAGAGTGTCCTGGGTGTGAGCTCTCCTGCGCAGCAAGTTCACTATTGATGGTGCTGCCGTCTCCTTCTCCCTACTCAATAATCACTCTGAAAAGCTCCAGCTCCTGGTAAACATTCCTTTTTCACAAGTGAGAGGGAAGTGTTTTCTGGGAGTTCCTGCACCCCTCTGGCTTGGCTTCTTATATTGGCACATCCAACCTAAGGGCCAGAATAAACAAGTAGTGTTCCCAAAGTGTTAAGTCCAAACAAGACTTTCACGATACAGATTCAGTGATTTCTTCCTCCAAAAGGAGGTACCAAAGGATATGGGGCATTAAGATTTTACTAGCATCACTAAGGAGAGATTTGAAACGACGGCTAAGAATCTAACATCCAGTTTTAACACAGAAACTTAACAGTAGATACAAAGCAAACAACAAAACAACAAGTTGTCTACAACAAAATACCAAATTTATACAACTAGGAAGTGTCCTGGAAGTAATTAAGATACTTTTCACATTCAAAAGGATTTCTACACCTAATACTTTTTGTAAATTCCAAAATCTATAAATGATTAATCCCTGGAATTTTGTTTCGAAGAAAGAAACCGATCAGAGAACAATCTCTGATTTTTACTGCTCGCATGAATTTACTATGAAGTACCTCCTCATTAGCTCATGCAAGAGAAATATAACAGAGAAGTGGAGCTGAGATTTTAAAAGCATGAAGATTTACTGATGGCAGCGACACAGATCTCTGACAATCTGTTCTATCTGGAAAGTGTTTATCTACAAAGCATTTCACAAATATTAAAGCAATACATGGTGCTACTGCTTCACCCAGCCTGGCTGTGGCACGTTGTATATAAAAAGCTGGCACTTGCCCACAACTCCAGCAGAATACACAACACTCCACGGAGCTAGTGAGAAAAGTCAAGTTACTCACACTGAAAATGTATGGGTTTGTTATCTGAATATGTCACAAACACGCAACTTTAAACAGTCCAGCAATACAAAAAGGGAAATACAGAGATATATATAGATATATAT
>NW_009940400.1:25580-30660 GCF_000696875.1 Nestor notabilis | reverse complement strand
AACCCAAACCATTCTATGATTCTATAATAAAGCCCACCTGGTCCTGTTTGCTCACTGTCATTAAAACCACCATACTACCACACTGCACAACCTCCTTCCCCTTCCATCTTCACCACATACAACCTGCTAGTATCTACAATGAAATTCATAGGTCAGACACTGCTGCCAAGTCAGTAAGAATGCTGAGCACTTCCAATTATGCAAAGAAAACAGATGCTGAAACTTCTCTTAGAAGGCATCAGAGCATGAGTCTGAATTAAGATTACTCCCATTGCTTAATGACAAATCCATCCTGCCCCCGGGTACATATTTAGATGCATACAAAAAAGGGATGGAAGGAGGTGATGATGAGTCTTCAGTATTAGATCATCAGCCACAGAGAAAGTGCTCACAGGGCTTTCTTGGAACATTTACCTTCAATGATAAACATAGACAGCCATCAGCAAGTGGAAAAGCTCTCAGTCCCTGCGAGCAGTGCCTGGCTCTTTATATACAGACCAAAGTTGAACTAGCTAGGAGGATTAGGCACAAAAGAGGTTTCTTTTACTGGAAGGACCAGCTTCTTGTACCAGAAGTGTGTGCAAGTAGCACCTCTTCTCTGGAGAGGTCAGCTGTCCTAAGCTTAGAGTCCAGCTCTCCTACCACCATCCTGTGATAACAGCTCTCATCAGCAAGGCATTAAAGTGCATCTGCACTTATAAATTCTCAGCTTACAAAACCCCTAACACTCAGCAGTGCACATCACATTGAAAGCATTCTTTGTGCTGCTTGACACACAGACACGTTTCAGGTGCTGGACAAGCTCTCCCACAGATCCAGCAGTCACCTACCTTGGCCTGTATGCAAAGACAGTAAAAGCTGTAGACCACAAATAATGAAGTGAGCAGGTCATCCCCCTCCATCTACCACCCAGCAGTAGAGTGAGAGGGCAGCAAGCAGGTCCCTCTGTGATTTCCCATAAGAACTCCAAAGGGGGAGGCAGGAAGGCAGGACAGCAGGAGCCAGCCACTCACCCTTCACCACTCACAGGTCTGTCTGTGATCCGTTAGAGCAGTTTTGAGTGCTTCTTCCTATAGTTCCTTGTCTCCTGCTCTACCTTTAAATAAGTCTCATCAGATCATTCCAAGAAAAAGTGAAAGCAACTCATCCAGCAGCTTTGGACAGGATGAGTTCAGCACCTCACTCCCTCACTTTATAGCTAGAGCTACCATCAGTATGACACAGTTTATTGCTGTGCTCCCTTTTGTACCGTGCACTGCAGCTTATTAGCTGTTACTCAGCATCCATTCCTCCTGCTGCCTGTCACCAAGGAGAGTGGTAGCTGAGATTTGACACAACACTTCACCATATTTCAATATACCTGAGTATCCTGATCAATTGACCCCAATATTGTTTCCATCAAATACCTATGAAATGAAAGCAGAGGTATGTTGCTTGTTAGGTGGTAAATCAGAGAACGAAATGCATAGATCAAATGATTGATACTGTCAGAGGATTATTCACATATTTGAACAATCACATGTTGAAGAAATAAAATGCTGGTGATAGAACTGCAATTTCTACCAAGCTCTGGTGCCAGCTAACATGATACCCTGTTATTTTTTTCTGTTGTTGCTAGAATGAAACCATCCATGTGATTAGGGAAACCAACCACAACTCAAAGCTGGAAGGCATTCATCTAGGCTAAACTACACCATCTCTTCTACTCCATCTCCAAACTACACAAAATTCCAGAGCAAATCCTAACGGTATGAACAAAACCACAGAACTAGTCTGCATAAAGATCAGCAATAGAGACAGCAAGATTCATTCTAGTGAGTTCAAAAGATTTAGGGAGCAAAGTCCACTGCTCTCCCAGTCCTGAAATCCTGCCGTGGAATGGAGCTGGAAGGCTTTTGCCAGTACTACAGCCAAGGCTTTCAAACTCCTTTAGTTCAGGGGAAGCAAGGGGAAGGGAAGTGAAAGGGAGGGGAGGAGAGAGAAAAAAAAGTCTTTAATGAAATTAATATTCAATTACACTACAAAAATATTTTCCATTCATTTTCATGGCCTATTTTTTTCTTTTGAGAAGCAAAAGCATTTCCTAATTGCTTTATACTCCACTCTCTTTAAATGGATTTATTTAGTATTTTCTAAATACTTTTCAGAAATGGAAGCTGTTTCCAAAACTGAAACTGTCTTCACACAATATCTGCATTTTGATAAAAATGTCTCTCCCCCCAGAAAAAAAATCAACTGAAACTCTTTATTCAACTTTCTGGTTTGACTATTGTAGGATACAGATGAAAAAATTAATTGCCATTTGCCATTTAGAAACTGCCTTCTATTGACCCACATTATTCGTAACACTTTATTTTTCTCTGCTTCAGCTTCCACCTCTTACAAATACTCTGCACATTCATTCCTTTCTTTGGGCTTATCCTTTATCAGTGCCCAAGAAATCCTTCTGAGGCCAGGCTTCCTGGGCAGGCTGTAACAGTAGCATTTAGGTGATGAGATCCACTCTCAAAAGAGCAGACTGGCCTTTCCAAGCTGCTGGATTGCTGACACATTGCAAATGTCACCTCCAGTGCTGTGCAGCACTGATGGCAGGGCAGGCGTGATGGAGCATTACTAGGGAGCACGCACACAGACACGAGAACTAAAAAAGAAGAAATAAAAATCAATCACTTACAGCAGAGATTAATAAAGGAGGATGGAACACAAAATGCCAGAACTGCTGACAGCTGAAGTGCTGAGGAATAGCTGCAAACTTCTGCAACTCCTGACTGTGATAATTTCCTTGGCGTATTCACCCGTAGCAGCTCAGCTACTGATGCCAGTCACTAACAGTGCTTTATTCTCCAGCACAGGAAAAACACAAGCCACACAAAGGAAAGTTTCACAGATAAAGAGTGGTTTAGTATCATTGTTCCTCTCTTGCCACTGCTCTCATATTGCACTGACTGGATGTAGTGACTGACCACATGCTCTTCTACTATTCATTCTATTCTTACTTCACCCTTAATTTTACTTCCAAATACTAAGTTTTCACAATCTACTGGTTTCCTTTAACCCCAGCAGAGAATGGAAGAGGGTCGCTGAGTGGTTGAATCCTTTAGAGACCATTACTAATGCCAAGAGAGGGAGGTAATAAGAACTGGCCAGTCAGCTTTAGCTCTGTGTGTGTGACCCTATTCAAAGAACAACTTCGTATTAAATTCTCCAAACTAATGGCTGTCTGCAAGTAAAAATGTGTAGGAGAAATCCAGACTTCAGTAGTAAGTGCAGATACTCTCTGTTTGAGAACTCAGCTTCCTGAAAGCCAATGCTTTCAAGTATTTGTTGGTTTTAAGTAAACCACATACAATATTAAAATCTGTGCAACCACACTTTTAGCCATTAGAGGCAGTCACAGCTGGATGCTAATGCTGGTTATATTAGTTACATCAGCACTAAAGTTCTGCTGCATTTCCCTGACATCCCATAAAAGGGATCTCTTTCCTGCAAGCCAAAACAAGTTGCAATGCTCCAACCCAACTCAAGGCAGGCTCCCAGTAACATTATCAAGTAACATGCTCTGCCCATTCTGCAGGTAGAGAATGAGCCATAGAGGTGTCAGTTTGCTATGTTCATAGTTAAAGGTTTTTTCAGACAGGTAAAATAAACATGTATAGGTAAGCACTGCTTCAGATGACCAAGGCTACTCATCATCACCATTTTGAGGGTGATCATCCCTTACAGGAGGTGGTTTGGGGCATAAGTGCACAGCCTATTCCAATTCCCTCAGCACCTGGTCACTCCAGTACTGCCTGCCCCTTCCAAAGGCATGAGAGTTTGTAGTGAACCAACTGCTTCTCTGAGCAGGGAATTTCAGCACACAGAAGGAAACTGCTCACGCACAGAATTGGCTGGTAGGGTCAGTCAGCACACTGTGGCTGGAACCACTCACCTCCTGGAACCTCACACCCACGCTTCACTAAAGCCACCAGCTTTTGGCATCAGCACCAGTGAGCGTAGCTTTGAGCACAAAAGGATCTCCCACTACTCCTGGACATGGACAGAAGGGAGTCAATGAACGTCTGATCACACCACTCAAGAGCAACCCTTCTGACATCCCATCACAGGAGTACAAATATCCAGGGGAGCATGGGAATGCAATGCAGCAACAGCAACACCTATTTATGCAATACACAGTACGCATCTGGACTTAGGCAGATGGAGCCTCTCAGCTCCAAGCCCTCTAACCAGTTCAAGAACAGCCCTGCCCTGAACCCTGCTAGCACAGGTTACCAGCCTTCAGCTCCCAGGTAAAGTCCTGACTAGTTTTCTAGTCAGCTGGAGAGAAAGTAGCACCACAGACGTGTGTGTCCCCCTGACTTTCTTGTATTCCAGATATCGCCAGCAGTAACAAGAAGCCAGGACAAAGTGCTCCTTGGCTTAACTCACCACTGACAGCGCTCTGGCCACAGTGCCAAGATCCCGGCTGTGTATCAAGTCACCACATTCTGCCCACTAGGGGCTTACACATGGCGAATGCTGCAAGAATTTACTGCTCCATCGTGGGGCACAAATCTCTCCATCCATGGTAGGGCAGCCCTGGGGAGCAGCAGGATAGAGAGTGCTTCGAGAGGCAGGCACCCACCCTCAGAGCTGCATGATTTCACATGCATGCTCTTCACATTTAGCCAGTCAATTACAGCCTACTAGGAAAAGTAGGATCTTGAATTAATGCCAGTCAAGAGCTGGAATGGAGAAAGGCCTGGAGGGAAAACAGCAGGTAGGTTACAGACACTTTTGTTGCCTTTTGAGTTACCAGAAACACCTGTAAGAAAAAAAGCCTGTCCCTTAGAGCAAATGTGCACATAACGCATGTGGAGCAAGCTGGGCATTCCTCTTGCTTACAGATCTACAGCATTATACTGAAAAGTAGAGTTTCCTCTGGGGTATAACCAGTTGTAAAAGTTCAGCTGTTGCAGCATCCATTTTCTTCTCTTCATTTACAGAGAAACACTTCTAGCTTTGGTCCTTTTGTGAACTCGGGGGGGAAGAGGCACAAGGGAAATATTTTCCTTCAAAACCTCATTTTACCTTTAAATAA
>NW_009940400.1:0-25549 GCF_000696875.1 Nestor notabilis | reverse complement strand
TGTAGACGACTAGCGTCCGGTGTGAGGGGGGGTGGGGGGTGACTTTAGAGGAGAGAGGTTAGAGATCTAGAGGAAAGTCTCCTCCAGACAAAGGGAATGAATCCTCAGCATGGAAACAAGACCTCTTTTTTCAGTGGAGATAAAGGAAAAAATATAAAAATTATTTATCATTTCAAAAAAGGTCAGCATTAGCCCTTCTGGCAAAGCTGCAGGTGCTATTTCCACATGCTTCGTGTACCCTGAACTCTGGATCTGGAAGCTTTCAACCTTTTGTATGAGAGCAAAGGCAAACCATGAATATTTCATGTGTTGCCTTCGCTTACTTGCAAGTTCCTTGGAAACTATTAAAGTGCAAGCGTAATAATGTCATCATTTACTTGTCATCTTCCACCTGCTCTTTGCAAAGAAAAGAAGAAAAGAATACCTGGGCTCCCATCCAAAGTCAGTGCTAGCACTGTGCCCTATTCCATAAAAGCCAAATCAAAGGTTCTTCCGCAGAGAGGTGGGCTAATAGTGCAAATGCCCCAGATCACCTTCTAGATGTCCAAGAAAGGTTTTCCAATTATCATTCTATTCTGAAGGAAAGGCAGTTTTAAGCTGTCAAAAAGTAGAGCCATTTCAATCTTCATCCCCATCTCCTGAAGCAAACACCTGTTCCCTATGTTTCCAGGAACACTCTTCACCCCCAAACACCTTGGAAATAGTCAAGGTTGACATACAGAATTACCCAAAAACACCACTTAGTCCTTCCACAGGTTAAAATACAACCTATTCTGGAGTGAAATGCAGCAGCTGTTGCTGCTGCACAGAGTGACACAATGATCAGGTGAAAACTCTTGGTGGACTGGACCATTGCCATTGAAATTCATCCTAGAAAAGTATGGTGCCCAAAAATCTGCAGTAAGTGTCCCACACACAAATGGCAGGGGCCTCCTGTGTTCCAAAAGTATCATAAGCAGCTACCTCCCGTTAATAAAATGCTCCATTTCCTTCATGGCACATCTGAGAAGGCAATTATGCAGCCTCACTGCTCTACACAGAAGCCTTCTTCCCATTTTGCCTTCAGCTCATTTACTAACAGTTAACAGTTGATTGTTCCTGATCCAACACTGCCCTCTGTTTCAATAGCTCTTCACTCTCCCTAGTATTTGTGACCTTAATGCATATATAAAGAACAAGCACTTCCCACATCTGTCATCATTTCCTCCAGTTTTACAAGCTTTTAGTCTCTTCTCACGGGAGAGGATCTCTTTCCCCCAGTCATCTTAGTAGCCCATCTCTGCCTGTCTCATTCCATTTTAAATTCCTCTTCCTTGAACATGGCTGACAAGAATTATACATCATTTTCTAGATGAGATCTTCCTAGTGCTTATAAATTATTGACAGGGGTTAGTTTTGCAAAGGCACAAATGGGAACAGACTTGCTCAAGCATTCAACACCAGCGAAGATACCCCTTTACCTGTGCTGAGGATTACATATAGCTATAGGGATGCTTGAATGAGGCTGGTAAGCAGACACTGACAGCAACACAGGACTGGCCAAGGCACAGAAGTGTTTACATTAGTCTGCCTACAGACCACTAAAAAGGAAAAAAATAAATATTGAAACCAGCCATAGCAAGATAAGTTATACCCTTGCTGGGGCACACACACATGCTAAGTATCAGAAACCACTTTCAATCCCACAGCAGGTATTTTGAAACACAAAAATACCTGACAAGAGAAAGGGACTGGACCAGATCTCAATTGAAGACACATGCCTATATCCTTGGGTTTCATCTGGAGGAAAGCCTTACCAAATTGATTACTACAGTTTACTGCAGTGGCTCAACGACATCTGTACCCCAAGTCACTTGGGATGTATCACTGATCTCTGGGAGATGCTAGATACCCTGAGCAGCAACAGAACTGTAGTCCTTTTCCAGGCACTGCTTTGCCCTAGTGTCAGAAGCCGACACTGCTTCTGACATTTTTGCTTCTGACCATCTTGTATACTCTTGTTCCAACAACCCCTTACTAATGAGAGAAAATCCTGTTTCACCAAGTGCTGTCATGGCTTTACTTGAGGCTCAGGTTCTTCAGCTGCTTCAGGAACAAATGAAATACAGCCCCAACTAAGCAGATGTAATAAAAAACT
This sequence comes from Nestor notabilis, assembly GCF_000696875.1. Classification (NCBI taxonomy): domain Eukaryota; kingdom Metazoa; phylum Chordata; class Aves; order Psittaciformes; family Psittacidae; genus Nestor; species Nestor notabilis. Next base: position 23,412 of record NW_009940400.1, on the reverse strand, counting down.
AATGTAACTTGTAAGCTCCAATCTTTCTCTGTAACCCAGACAACAGTATCAATATTCAGCAAGGAGAATTCAATAGACGGAAAGCTCAGATGCACTCCGGAGATTTGTCCCAAAAGTCAGATTTCTCTGAGAGTAAATGATTGCAATGACTTTCCACCAACATAGTTTAAGACAGGGGAAATCTCTCTAGAAATCAGTGATTCAAAGCAAAAATATGCCTTGAAGCCCTGTCCCTCCCACTTGCTCTTCTTTTCCAGACACTCTCCAAAGTAAAAGAGAAGCAAATTTTATTCTGAGACAGAAAATATCCAACATGTATAAAATATACCCTTACAGATATACACATGCAAACTTGGCTAAAAATAAAGGTTCAAATTCCAGATCAGAAAAAAGCCTCAAAAAATTAAAAACACAACCCTAAAACCAAAGGGAGAAAGAGCTTATTTTGAAACAAAACAAAGTATTTGAGAAGGGGCCTGCAGAATTTGAGGAGAAACATGAAAATACCACCGTACCCTCTTCACAAACAAGCACTGCGAATATCTGCCAAGGAGACATCTCACTGTCCACCAGTACACACTGCCTTAAGCTAAACATCCTTGTGTTTGTACATACTTCACAGATAGGGCAGAAAGGGGCTATTAAAGGGAGCCTCAAAAGCCAGAACATAGACTTGAGGTCTAAGGAAGCAGCTTCTGCACTCGAGTTGTTGTTGGTTTAGGTTCCTAAAGGCATTTCCACATCCCTACAAAAGAGAAAACAAGGGGAAGACTTAGACTTGATGCACCTTCGCATTCACACACTGGGCTTAGTTTGGCACAAGCAAAGAAAGCAGGAGCTGACATTGCTGCTGGAGGAACCTATCATCTTTGGGCCATTTTTCCTGATCTGCAGCTTGCTTTTTACCAATACTGCTTTGTGAGCAACCACACGGAAAACCAGACTGGGATATTGCCCCAGATGAAAAGCAAGCTTTGTTCAGTGGCATCAGTCCTATTCACCTGAGGACCGCACAGAGACTTGTGTGGGAGCAAGGCAGGGGATGGGCTGGAGATTGCAAGGAAGCAGCTGAGAGATGGAAGAAGAACAGTACCACCTGCTTTAGACACTGGAGCAACTTACACTATTTCTATCACCAGTTCTTCCTGTTACCAATTCCTTCCCTCCTGTCAACTCAGCTACTTCCATTTGGTCTCTATGTCCTTCAATGCACCCCCAGTGACCTTATCCTTCTCCTTCTGCCTCTTTGCACTCTACCAGTTCCTACACCCTGGATCCATCTCCTTACACAATGTTCACACCCACACTGTTGCCTTCTCACCTCCTTTTCCCCAGGTTGTTAACATACTTCATCTCAGCTCCCTTCCATGTCTAGTAGCACTCACAGCTCCTGGTCCCCACAGTTTATAAACCTGGTCTCAGATCATGTATCTATCCCCAGTAACACCCATGATCCAGGGTGAAACAGTCCTTTGGTCTGGATCAGTGTGGCTGCTACTTGGCATTGTTGGACTCCGGTAGACAGTCTACTCAACACATATGCTTTTTGGGTTGCCATTCCTTAGCCTCACAGAGGAAATCAAGACACTATTCATCCTTGTGATAGCTAAGAGTGTTGCAGGAGAAGAGGACAGAAAATTTTCTAAGTATGATGTTTGTGAAAAATGACCACATGTTTAAACTAACCTGCACTACTGGTAGTTTTAAGAATAGGCCAGTGTAATGGCTAAAGTCTGCATTTTGAATCAAGGCTCTGAAAGAATGGTTGTGGCTACCCAGTGAGCAAGTTTGGCTTTATGGGCACACACTGAGATAGTGCCCAGTCACAGAGCAGGGCCTCACTTGGACCAGCCTCCATATAAAAACAGGCCAAGAGAGAGCACCTACCACCACTACCTCAACAGCTTTTAATAGGGGGGCAGAGAAGGGAAAACACTGTTTCTCAGTTTTGCCCTTCAATTTGTAATTTGACTTTGCAGATTTTTAGTGGCCAAATTCCCGCTGTCTTTCTGACTGCTGAAAATAACACTTCAGCCCTATAGGCTCCAAGCTCCTGACTCCCAGAGCAGAGCACAAACTGTAGCCCACATCCTATGTGGGCTATCTACTGGCACAGCACAGGCCCAGAAAGCCACACAAAGCTTCCTTCTCACACTAAAATGCCACTGCCATGTTACAGCATTACATACAGATCTAAAGCATCATACTCCTGGGCCAGTACCAATCTAGGATAAAGAAGAAACTTCCCTGCAGCGTGTATTATCACACAGATGCCAAGCATTTTTCTGAAGCATCTGGTATTTGTCACAAGGTATGGGACTGCACACTTCATTCTTCTGATCCCCCACCACAGTCCCCATCTTGATGCCTTGTACTCTCCAAGCTATGAATCACTACAAGGTGACAGAGGATGCTCTCACGAGCATTAGCAGAGCATGGTTTTGCCTCCAGGAGAGGGCACCAGCGGTGTATCGTCAGTAGCCAGGAAACCATTCTTCCATCCATACCTGCGACAAAGGGCTCAGCAACACAAACGTACACGGGTGAGGACGCTGCTGATGATAGATGAGGTGAGCAGAATCCATCTTCTTCCTACAGCTATATTAGCTCTGCAGAGCTCGCTGGAGCAAAAAGTGCATTTTCACAGCAAAGAGACTCAAGGGCACAACTGGAAAGGTGTGCCTGATGGATAAGAAGGTGCTGTGTGCACTTGAGCATTCTATTATGGACACGCTATGTCCATGTCTAAAGCAAAATTTAACATATGGAAACAGAATCTAGGAACCACGGGACCCCCAGTCCTATCACTGCCCTTCCTGTACATTTATTACCCATTCCTTCCCTAGACAGTGCTCCTATTTACTATACACATCACAGGTCTTTTGAACAGGAATAGACTCCAACAACAACAAAAAAAATTAAATACAATGACCAAAAGCCAGCTAAAGAATCCAATTTTCCCCACTCCTTTCACTTCTCTTTCACTTATCTATCACCCCTGGAGCCAGGATATTTAACTATTTAAGTTAGATAGCCTTTAGTGTGGTCCCAAATGGCCACTGTCACATTCAGCCCTGGTCATGCACAACAGCATTGTGAAAAACTCTTTGGCTTCAGCCTCCTGGCATGATAAGAAGCAAAACATGGAAGAAACTGTTCCTTAAAAAGAAATTACCTGGTCCCCTCCCAACAAGAGATTAAAAAAAAAAAAAAAAAAAAAAGAGAAGCATGTTCTCTCCAAGTCATTCCTTTCAAGCAGCCTGATGTTCAGGCTAGATTAGTCAATAAGGTAGGTCCTGGCAATGCATGTAATTGGAACTAGCCCAGCAGACAGCACTGCACAGAGCTACCTTTGCACAGTGTTTAATTACTACAGAGAGCTTAATGAAGTTTCAAAAGACCAAAACCTTTCTTCCTATCAATAAGGAACTGTATTTGTTACATGCCACCATTGTTCAATTAGAAGATATGCACATAAGGCTGGCTTCAGTCTAACCTTTGCATGCTAAAGAACGGTGTATCAAAATGCCTCTTTGCCCCTGTTAAAAAGAAACAAGAAACTGTCATCATGGCCACATCTCTGCTCTGCCCTCCAGTATGCAGTCTGTTTGGAACAATAAGTCTTAGTGTTATGCATCGATCTTTTCTCCTCCTTTTCCAGAGCTAGTGCTAAAGGAAATAGACTGACAGTCCCAGAAACCAGCAGCCACCGAGTAGCTCCATCCTAACAGACTCAGCTTCTCCAGCTGTGTCTTATGGTGTGTCTGATGCCAGGCCTAGAGAAGTAATCCATAAATGTTAGAGGGATGTCCAGTGCTGAATGTCATTTTTTCTTTGCCTAATTGAATGCATTTGCAGCTGATTCTGGATCTCCTTTTCTCCTTTGCCTCTTGAAGTCTCTCCTCTTTCTTTGAATTACTGGGATAAAATATTCAAATCAATGCATCATTTGCTCACCTTGCAGCTCCCACCACCGAGAATGATAACAGCACCCATTAACTCTGTTACAGATAAGGATCCCTTCCTGCCGTTCCCACTGCAAAGCTTCATCATCAACCCTGCCAAGGGTTTACAATTTGGTGGAAAAAAATAGCTTTTGCCAAAATCCAGCATGCAAGCTTTCAGAAAAGCAATGAAATGGCTTGTTTGGTGGTGTTTTTTTAAGCTGAATTATTTCCATTCAGTACCATTACAGAAGTTGCAGAAGTAGGAAAAGCAAAGATGCAGGTTCTGATTGCTCCATTTACATTTCTATAACTCACACTCAGCTCTCATTACACGAAAGAACCCAGCAGCTAGCTCACAATGTGGACTGATGCTTTTGATAACTGATGAAAATCACAAAGCAAGGGAGAGTCTGTATTTTTAAGTTCTCTTCACTGCACAGGACTTGCTTATTTAGATCGTATAAGGCGCTGTTTGCTAAATACACAATTTCAGATCACATTGCAGGGTACTTTTCTTTTACCTATAGTCCAGCTTATTAAAGCTATACAGGAATTGATGCACTCAAGTTTTAAAGGATCCAGGAATTTCTGGTACATTTTCATTTTGAAAGGAAAATATTATATTCCCTAATGGTTCTTTTCAGTTAGTTACTATTTATTTCCTATGCAGCTACCTCAGGGGTACAACAATGAAGTGGTTAAATTGCCCACCGAAACTATACATGAGACCTGACAAAAAGGTCTGTCTTTTGTGAAATAGGACCAAAAAATGGTGGGGAAGGAAATGTAGTTAGAGAACCTCTGGGGTGTACTTCAAAGAGCAAGAAAGAAATTAAAAGCAATAAATAAATAGTTGACAATGTCCATTGGAAACCACAAAAATCGGTGTATGCTCAATGCAAACATTAACTACTGCTGTGTTGTCTGGATGGCTATAAGAACAGCCAGCCATCGTGCATCTGGATCTCACATTATTAGCCTCCCCCTCCAGCCAGCTTCTGAACTAGTTACCCTCCATGGCAGCAGCAGAATCTGGCTGAAGCACATCACAGGATCCTACTTTCAGGTTCCCTACTGGTCAATTACGAATCATGCAACATGCTGTTGTTATTTCCAACATTAAAACTAAAAGCCAAAAGCTACTCTTCAACAGGACAGTGACTCATAAGTTAAAGCACATGGATGGCTGTAAATTGGTTTGTGTTGTTCTTCAAAGCACAGAGTGCTCCTACTTCACCATTGTATCCTGTATTTCAAACCGTATGTAACCCAGCAAGGGACACTTCCTGGGGTTGCAGCCAGCACTTCCACCCTCTGTTGTGTAAATCTGCTCCCTAAATAACAGGATTTCTTTCATGGCAAACACCCAGTTTACTGCCTTCATCACAGACTTACCACCTGACACAAAGCAAGCGTGTTCAGGCTATCACTCCTTACTCCTTGGAAGCCCTTTGGGATGCTTGCTTTCTGCCTAGCACCAGTCACTCCCTGAGCACAGTTGTTTTGCCTGCCTTCCACCCACCACCCTGGGTCCTTTTTCTATCCAGACTTGTGAAATAGTCTCTGTAGATGGGGCAGTGATCTGCAAACTCCAGGCTCCCAGCACAACCAGCTGCAGCATCCAGTTGTAAGGGTGGAGACCTGACACCAAGGTGTTAAGGAGGCATAAGGGCAGGGCAAAAATCTGGTCCCTACTGTCCAGTGTTTCCCAGCTGCTCAACACAGAGTGCCTCCCTAGTCACTGAGGTCCCCACATGGACTCCTCATGTCCGATACAGGGTGACAGTAGCTACTACCCCTGTCCAAAGGACTCTCCCTTCTCTGGCCATCTTCTATCTTAAAACTTAAAAGGTTTTCCAGCATCAATGTCTTTGCCTTTTTGCCAAATTTGACTGAAATCAGCTAATGTGTTAAAAAATTAAATTAAAGAATAAATAGAAATAAGAACAACTTTAAAAAGTTGCAAAGGGGATCTGAATATCCTATAAGCATATCCCTGGCTTCTGTGTAGCACTCAGGGGCTGTGGACAATATGAGTTTATGGTCACACTGAGGACAACAGAGAAGCCCAAGAAGTTCATACCCTGACGCAACCACTTGCCATTTTGAAGCACACAGAGGATTATCTTGCCAGGTAAATCAGTTGAGCTTCTGGCAGAGTCAAAACCTCAGGCTCTAGAACATGGGTCTCAAAAATGGACGGATGCATCCGTTTCCCCATGTCTAACTGCCACAGTGGCAACCACACTTGTTGAGGCAGCTTAATGCAGCAAGACAGCAGCTCATACTAGTAACTGCCTCTTTACTCCCAGCATGGTATAGGCAGAAATAACATATTTAAAGGTCTACACCCAAAAAATCCCCAAAAGCCAGCAGATTTACCACTGCTTGACCATGACTCATAGGCAGAGTCCCCAGTAGACTGGGAGAAATCAGCTAAAGGGTCCTGGATTGAGTGACCTCTGTTTTCCCCTGGAAATTGAATAGGCCAAGCAAGCCCCAGTATGAAAAAAAGCAGCTTTCCTGGGATGCTGAAGGTAAATGATGGATAACAAACAGACAAAAGTTATTTGGTAAAGTGCTGTTCTGCAACAGCATCTTGCTGTCATTATCAAATGGATTTCCTACTCAATGTTTTTTTCCTACACAAGTTATTAGTAGCTGATGTCTGGAAGGGTGGTTATTGTACACAAATTCCATCCAAAACTAGGACAGCTATTAAGCTCAGAAAGCCACGATGCTGGCCAGCAAACTATTTACACTCTCCCAGAAGCAAAATGTATTCCCAGAAAGCTGACCCCCAGCAAAACCAAAGATCTCACAGTATGGGACCAGAACAGAGACAGGGACATGCTGTCATGTAATTAAGAACAGCAGCCTCTGATGAAGCCACTGCTTTTAGACTACAAGTAAAACCTGACCATGCTGCAGTAAAGGAAGAAATAAGTATAAACGTCTGGCCTCCATCACAAGGGATATCAGGTTAGTCAACCCTGAAGGATGTCTCTACCTTATAGACACAGGCTAGTTGCAACATTTCTTCTCCAAACACATCTTCCTTTTCCTCTCAACAGGCTGTAAAGAAAACGAGGAGCAATGAAGAGCATTTTGGGAACCCCAACTAATACCAAACATCAGGATCTTGGGCTAATTAAACTGTAGGGTGGGATTCCAAGGCCCTTTACCCAAGATGCAGCTACAGGAGGTTTCATAGGGCTTCTCTCACCTTGCTCATTACTTTGTCATCTCTCTTGAAGGGTTATGTTCAATTGATGAATACAAACAGGCATGCAAGAGAAAATACACCTTTTTAATTTCAGTCATCTTTCAGACAGAAAAACTAGACAGAAAAAAACAACACAGGCATATGTTTATCCATATTTGCTTTAAGAGTTGCACAGAGATTGGCACAGCTTTTATAGGGAGAGGAGCTGGAAAAGTACAGGCCAGGTCATTACATATGGGACATGGCAGCATCATCTGAAGGGTTACAGCAGAGAAACGCTACAGCTGGCTCACAGCTGGCCAGTCTACACACATGCACAGCACCTTTCAGAGACACAAGCTCATGTAAAGCACTCTGTTTACAGCAGGTCAGGGGTGTATCTGTGCCAAAGACATCTTTTCTGTACCACTCCACTATGACCTCTCTATAACAGCACCAGCAGAGCTGCACAGCTACCAGCAACTTCCAGAGCTAGGTCTCTGCTCAGGACATGCACACCCAGAAATACAGAATCAGTTTTCCTAGAAACCAGGAAAAAGAAAGAGGAAAGATCAAAGCTTTATCAGTTAAATAGCAGAGACCCACAGCTATAGTGCAATCCTAGTTTTGCATAGCAGACAAGGCTCTCTAATATCCAGTCTCTTTAATCTCTTTAATTTCTGCTCTCATATTTGTTCTTTGTCCATGGAACAAAGCTTGATCTACTTATAGATTTATACTTACATAACAATTCAGAAGTGGTGGTGAGTTTTACTGGTGTGTTTATTATTAACAAGGTGGACTGGAACAGCCTCCACTGCAAATGCAGTTTACCAGGATGAGGATGCATCAGCAGAACTGTATCTACGTAGGCAGCAGAAGCTGGCAGGGAGGAGGAGGGATGTAGTGAGTCACCCACAGCACTTGGCTGATGCAAGTTTCTGCTAGACCTCTACATCAGCTTTTTGTTTCTTCTTTGCCTATTCTCTAGGGTTAACCGAGACCAGACAGGCTATGGGGGGGATGAAGCAACCCCTTGTGGCACTTCCAAAAGGCACAGTTAACATCACACTCCAAGCAGATTGCCAGGAACAGAAAACAAGCCAGGGTGTCCTGGTCTTTCTCCAGCCTCTTGGCTAAGCCCTCACTCTGTTCACCACATCTGTGGCAGCCTCACATATCTCTTTTCCTGGACGCTGGTCCCACTGGGGAACAGGGGTTGGATGGGATCTTACAAGATTTCCAACACAAGCAACACAAAGTCTGGGTAAGGGATACCAGGGAGGGACACCAACATGTCCAGTAGGATACTCAAGCCAACACCACTGTGAACAAAGTGAGACACACCTTAAGCTTTAAACACACTTTTCAGCATCCTCTTGCCCTGCTACATGAGATCGCACCATTGTGGCAGTGTATTGCCAGAAGATACACTGAATCTATATATTTCCAGGGGAGGATATCATTCTCTAGGGCTATTTTGAACACAAGGCCCTGCTAGGGGCCCAACAGCTCTTCATTCCAGCCCCACGCAGACCCTATAAATAAGGGACAATAGACTGAGCAGATGACAAAGAGTATTTGCAGAGGAGTAGAAAAGCTCCTGCATTGAACACTTTTCAGATCCAAACCTAAAGCCTTCACCAGGAAGAAGAGAGGCAGTAGAGGAGTCTGGGCATGACAGAGGAGAGTGCAAAGGCTCCATAAGAGCCCTCATCAGGAAAACACAAACACATCCCTGTCTTCCCCCCTTACAACCAGCAACATTTTGATTGTCTCATTTTAAAGTTGAACTTTTTAAACAAATCATAACAAAGCTTATGTGAGCTTAATCACTCCCTGTTTCCTCTGGCATTCGTTGTAATAGCACTAATTACAATAAACACATTTAAAATTAATGTGCATGTCATATGCATATATCAATTGAATTCTAATTTACCATTGATTAACATCCACAGGCTGGACGTGCTTTCACTAACAAAAAGCTCTGACATAGCTTAACCCACCTCTGCCTGCCAGACTGCTCCCACAGCCAGGCAGGAGGCCACGGCAGAGGAGAATGATGGAGTGGAACATGCAAGCCATCAGCAGCCAGTTACATCCCAGCAAGTTCTGAGCCTACAGCACATGGTAGGGATGAGCCTTCTGTCTATGATAAGCCATCCCCAGTGCTGTCACTTCACAAATGGGCTCACTCTCACAATTTCAGAGCACTGCACTGCTACAGTGGTTTACATTTGCTTGCAAGCACGCAGGATTTCATTGTTACTAACACAGTTTTTGCAAATAACCGTTATTACCCATCTTCCTCTTCATAAGACACAATTCCCTCCAAGCATCCATCAGCACGGCCACAATGAGACATAACCCCAGCAAGACTGACAGGAACCTTCAGCGCGTTCAGAGGCCAAGCTACATTTTTGGCAGTACCAGATGCAAACAGAATCAAGTGTATTGACTGAAGACTGTTGAGGCTGGGCCACTATGATTGCTAAGGTATGGGCAACCTTACGAGGGCAATTGTAGGGTACTGAACCTGTGGTGGAAGAACCCCAAGTACTAGTACAGGTTGGGGGCTGACCTCCTAGAGAGCAGCTCAGCTGAGAAGGACCTGGGAGTATTGGTAGATAGTAAGTTCACTATGAACCAGGAGTGTGCTGGCCAGGAGGGACAACAGTATCCTGGAGTGCATCGGGAGGAGTGTGGCCAGCAGGTTGAGGGAGGTGATCCTCCCCCTTTACTTGACGCTGGTGAGGCCACATCTGGAGTGCTGTGTCCAGTGCTGGGCTCCTCAGTGCAAGAAAGACAAGGAGAGGGTCCATTGGAGTGCAACAAGCATAATCAGGGGTTTGGAGCATCTCTCTTATGAGGAGAGACTGCAGGAGCTGGGCTGCTTAGTCTAGAGAAGAGCAGACTGAGAGGGGATCTCATTAATGCGTATAAATATCTTAAAGATTGGTGCCAGGAGGATGGTGCCAGACTCTATTCAGTGGCGCCCAGTGACAGGACTACCCTCAACATAAGGAAGAACTTTTTTATGTTGAGGGTGGCAGAGCACTGGACCAGGGGAACAGGGGGTAGAGTCTCCCTCTCCGGAGACATTGAAACCTTCCTGGACACCTTCCTGTGTAACCTGCTCTAGGTAGCCCTGCATTGGAAGGGAGGTTGGACTGGATGATCTCCAGAGGTCCCTTTCAATTCTAATGAACCTGTGATTCTGTGACCTGTCCCACAGTCAGTTCATAGGTTAGTTAAATAGGTCACAAATGAATAAAGGTGTACTGAGAGAAGAGCTTGAACAATTCCTGCAACTCTAACAGGTTCCCTTGCCTGAGCTGCTTGTTCTGCCCTCTGTCAGAAGACTTATTCGTTACAGCAAAAATAAGGAGTGCTCCTGATCAACACAGACCTACCTACAGATTTCAACAGTTTTTAAGTCAATATGCCAAGATGTGAAACACACCCAATGCTGGATGTGCAGATGACAGCATGCATGTCGCATCTCTTTCAGAGCACACTACCAGCCTAACCTGAGTGAGAAGCAGCTGAGAAGACAGCACACACTTCTGCCCTCTCTGCTATATAACCCCACACTGAAGTTACAATGAGACTGTACTTACTGAGACTGTATTACTGAGACAGAAGTTACTGGCTTTGGCTAAAACTAAGTCTTGAACTCTCTCCAGAGTTCAGCAGTAGCACACAAAAAGTATGCATATCATTCAGCACTGAAGATTCAGATGAGAGGTAGCAACTGACAACTGCAGTGTAACTTGACAGCATCCCATCCCATGCATGTGCCTACAGTCAGATTTGCTCAAGCAGCAAAAGGCGGAAGGTTGAATAAGCTATTGCTGAAGAACAGTTTTCACCAATCTTTATACAGTCATAAAAAAAAATTACCATAACAGACTGCTAAAAATATAGCCCAGTAGTATTATCTTATCTCCCCAGGCAACCTACAGATCTGGCCTTAATATTGCTCCAGCATCCTTTGATGCAATCTTTCTTAAAACACTTTCAATGAGCACATTTCGGCCTAGAAGTTCACAGAAAGGGCAAGGTTATATGAATATTGGAGCACAGCTATGTATAGGTTGATCTGAACTCTTCTCAAGGACCCTGGACCAAGCATTTGGACTTGTCTAATCAGACACCAAACCAGTGTCAAACAACCTATGAAGCTAATTCAAATTAACCACCGCATCAAATGCTTGTATGAAGGAGTTCATGAGTCAGCCATGGGCAAAGAATGAGTCATACGAGGTACATAGGAGATAATTTTGAAGAATGAGTAAACCTGAGAAAAATCCCAAATTGCCAATGAACAATATGCAAGTAGAAAAACATGTTCAATTTACAAAATAAGTTAATTGCTATGAATCCGTCAGATGGCTCTAGCCACATCAACATATCTATTGTGGGCTGCTTTTACAGTCTATATGCCACAGTTGAGCAATTTGAATCTCTTTTAAAGGTGTCTCTGACTTTTAATGAGTGTTACTGCAATGTATGTCAACACCACACTCCAGAGATATACCCCAGAAGAAAATCTAGTGACACAAAAACCAAGCTGCCTTAGCTTCTCCAGTGGAGAACACTTCCCTGAGCACCCCTAGCTCAAAGACCCACCGCAGGCCTATCAGGGAGACCACACACTGATCAATAACCCCCCCTGTCCAGGGCTTCGCACCAGCAGAAGAACAGAACTACTGATCCTTACCAGCCATTGTCCACAAACTCAGTAATTAAAGACGTGACAGACCAATGTCTTGGTCAGCTCAGAGAACATAGCCACTCCTTTCTTTGCCCTTGCTATTGCTGAAATACCCATACCCCTAGTCCATTCCTAATAATCAGGAAAGATCACTCACAACTCCTTTCCACTGAAAAGAACAAAAATATTTGGAAAATAAATCAGTTCTTCTCCTGCCCATTTAAGAAAACCCTTTATTCATATGCATTGCTCAGCCACTAAGTCACACCACCAGTTCCATTTCTTGAGCCCACACAGTCTATTTGCCCCACCACAGGTGAGTACCCAGATAGTCCCACCAGCACAAGCAAAAGCAGAGGCTCCTGCAGCCATCACATCAAACCCAGTAACCTCCTGCCTACTTGAAAGCAAAACTTCCCCAGACACTGAAGTCCCTCAGAGCAAGAAACAACATTTGTTCAGGTTTAAACACATTTGTTCGACAAAGAGAGGCATCTTCTAACATTTGATACACGTTTGCTATTTCTTTTTCCCACTTCTAGGCCACACGATAAAACCTGGCACTGACACATGCACAGCTTCTCTGCAGCACTAACTTTTTGAGGATGCATAAGGGCACAGTTCCACTTTGCAACCTCTCCGGCTGCAAATCCCACTTAAAAGGTTCCCTCTGTGTTCACTCCCACACTCTACAGTGACTTACCATCCCCATAGACATTCCTGGGGCTAAGTTCAGATTTCAGTTCCACTCATCCTCCCCTCTTTTTAAGTTTTGCTTTTGACTGTCAGCAATTCAGGACAAGTACAGTCCTATAAACAGTGGCATCAATGCAACTGAGGGGAACACTCAGAGTTGAAGATTCCAGGAAGAGTAGCCAGCTTTGCCACTCAATCATTATAACATCATGAACCCAGTTCCATGTTTCTGAGCCCTTTCATATCTAACCCATCCCAACCCAAGCGTTCTTAAAGAAACCCAAGCCCAAATCATGCAGTAGATTATCACAACGGGTTTTGTTTAAACAGCTGAACAAAATTTAGCCTGACTCCCAAATGTGCCTTTACTACATTTATTTTCCTGCAGTTTTTGCCAGCCTGTGGGTATGGGCATGGAGGTGTGTGTAGGATTATATAGCTTTTTTCTTTAATTTGTAGTCATACATAGTGCTACACAGCTCATTGACAGCAGACTGACCGCAAGCCACAGAACATTGTTCTAATTAATTAACTCTTAAAGCACCACTCATTGACCGCAGTTCTACCATGCATGTTATATGTCTCAGGATAAAGTATGTAGGCTCTATGACTACTCGGAGTCACATCAGAGCCAGGGCAACATCTCCCTGCAGGATGAAAGTAAAATAAAGCCTCTCAAGTAAAGCCTCTCTGCATTCCAGCACTGGCACCCATCTCCCAGGAGACTCACCCATCCATCTAGAATTGGACCTTGTATTTAAAACAAGCCCTTAAATCCCAAATGAGTAACAAAGCAACTAGCTAAAGGCTCCCATGATTCATTGCTAAGAAATGTAATCAGCATTTCCTACCAGACCAACTAATGCTTAATGCCAAATGGATCACTTCTCACTGTGCTGCTTGAAATGCAAAACATTTAATCAGTATGAAAAGGACTTCATAGTTATCATCATAGAAAAAGGAAGAGTATACCTTTTTGAGCCAGATGCTCAAACTCTCCCACCTGATAGCTGGACAGCTCTAGTAGGACTAGGACTCAGTTCTGAGTCTAGCTAAAATAATAGTAGTCTTATACCTCTCCTGCCCAAGGAAGGTCTGGAAGTAGATAATGATGAGGTTGGGAAAGTTGAAAACATGCCTGAAAAGGCAGAGAAAACCAGAGGAAACTCACCACCCCCATCAACCACTCTAAGAAAATAGAAGCAGATCCACAACCACCAAACATTCATTAGCACAAAGCAACACAATGATACCAGGAGAGCTGATCTGCACTTAGCCTACTCTAAGCCAGGCTGAAAATGGAGCATAGTTGCTAAATTGTAACCCTGAAAGCCCCAAGCTGCCTACTAGTTTTCCTTACAACCTGTGCTGATGACACCAGGCAGGCTTGGTAACACAAAAACTATCTGTGGTGGTCAGAAGACTAAGTAATGACCTTCAAATGACTTGTACACAATTTTCATGAGTGATGAAACCTCCAAATTGCACATATCCTAATGCAGCAGTGACATTTTGGCCTGAAAGATGCCAATGCTTTCATCCACTGACGATAGGTAGATAAATTGCAGTAGCAGGAAATGTCCATCTCTTGGCTATCCACCACTAAGAGTGCTATCTTTTGAGACATAGCATTCCCCTAGTCAGTGTGGAACACCAAGGCAATCTCATCCAGAGGTGCTTTGGTTGAAAAAGCATAAATGGAAGATCTATAAAGGCAGATATGGAGGATAAGCTTCAAAATGTAAGTACAACATAGCTAAACAGCACAATGTCTGGTTGGTGCAGAGGTAAACCAAGGGTATGCAGCCACTGATGCAGCACAAACTCAAGCTGCAGCCAGAAGCAGTAGTCGTGTCCCTTGGCCACAACCACCTATTCATTCCCACTGCAAACCTTGTGCCAGTCCTGGTAAGATGGGTGATAAATTTGGGGGAAGGAAAAGAGCTGAAAACTACACAAGCCTGGGGGTTTTGAGTCCCCCACCTGATGGATGATGCTGCACCAACTGTGGTGCTAGCCCAAGGGAGGCCATGGGAACAGGCAGCAGCAGAGTCAAATGCAAGAGTCTCTCCTGACAATAAAGTGTGTCAGATGGAAACACAGTGTAGCCACGATCTTTAACTTTTCTATTTGAGAAATGTTTCTGTTGTGAAGCCTTCTACTAAATTGTTCATAGCATTCCTGAATGCACTACTCTGCAAGATGGAAAATGCTATTACTGTTACATAACCAACAGGACCAAAATCCAGTTCATGCTAAAAACTTCCCAGATAAATGATAGATTTAAATAACCTGTGTTTTGCTGAAGCTTAGTAAACACATGGCTTGAAGTCAACGCCAAATATAATGGAGTCAGATTAGGACAACACTATTCATTTTGCTTTCAGGTCCTTCGCTGTAATATTTTATGAATATATTTGCCCAAACCTAAGATAATTTATATGAAGGATTTCTAAAAGGGATACAACATATTATGTACTGCTGGACAAGCTGCTGGAAGGACTAAGGTTAGAGAAAGCTCAAATGGTCAATAAATGTGAGAGTTATAAAGCACAGAAAGCACTTAGAAACATTTCAGTACCTACATATTAGAGCTTGTCAATAATTTTCCTTCCAAACATCTTTCTAATAGCATCTCCCTTTGACCAAAAGCAAACATTTCTCTGCCCTTTTCATCTAAACATTTTGTCCTTCTTCAGCCCTAAAAAAACTGAAGTGGTTCCTCCCAACTGAATATGAAAGAAAACTTTTGTTAAATACTATTAAAAGAAAAAAAAAAAATAAAAAAAAACCCACTAAAAACCCCCAACATTTCAAAGAAGTTTTAACTTCCTCACGCTTTCTTCCCCAGAATAACTTAAGTAGAACTGGTCAAAGTAGTTAAGAACGAAACAGCAGCAAACAACTCAAACCCATAGGAATAATGAATGGCTGGTGAAATGATTGTATATTTACCAATCTGGTCTTTTAAAGTTCCTCCTGCCCTGCAGAAGAACAGCTTCTTTTTAATAGTTAATTTTAAAAAAGAAAAAAAAAAAAAAGAAAAAGGCAAAGAACTCAAAGGAATTCCCCCCTACCTGGCTTAACAGTCAACTGCAGGACAATACAAACAGTATAAAAGCTATAACCTCAAAAAGTAAGGAGGACTGCAAGCCATAAAGCTTCCCATAGGGGTCTTTGTGTATCTTGGAATGATGCATCACAAAAATCAGAAGCTCCAAGATCATACATGGATGATGTCTAATCACCAAAACATAGAGCTCCCCAGAGCAGCAAGGTAACAAAATCCGTTTGCTTCTTTTTCTTTCCAGAGAAGCTTAGGAGGAGGCAGCAAGACCTGCTCCTTAGGGCATAAAAGGACAACAGCAATACAGAAGAGAAGCACCTACCCATAAACCTTCACATACTAACTAGTTGAGGTCCCTGACTGATGTTCAGTGCATAAGCCATCATACAGGGGCCACCTGCACTGATGGGATTGCCTCAAAGCTTTGTGCATCAGATGGAAAGTCTGCATTCCAAAGAATATAACTCAACCAAGTAAATGAAGACCCAGCCTCCAGCTAGTACATGCCCAGGAATGTGATCCCAAGCACCAGCTGCTTCAGGGACCCAGAGAAGGAATCCAGCTCTTCCTTTTAATCCCCCACCCCCTACCACCACCAAAGGAGAGAATCAACAAAGCACACGGTACTGGATTAGGTGCCAGTCAATGGGTGCCTGTATCTACCTTTTCACCTGGGCTTTGGCATCTGAACCCATCACTCCAAGCAGAGGGCTCTGGGTTGCAAGGACTGAGTATATGGGTATGCATGCACACACAGGTATGTCTTATACCTGTTTTAAATTTATCAATCTCTCTTTAGGAAGGACTTCGATATGTCTCTAAAGAACTCTTTGCTTAAATATGGATACAGAAGCCTAGCTTTCAACAGCAAATTAACCCAACACTTTCTGTCTCTGGAGACAAGAATGTGATATCAGCCTCCAGGATTCAAGCGTTCCTCCACAATTCACCCTGAAGACAGGTCATCTCTACTTTTTTCCACATAGCAAAAGGTGTCTCAATGCATGGTGTCATTTCTGCGCAGTCAAGATCAACAGCAAGATCACAAGGGAATTGCTAAGAGCTTTATTTTAATCCCCATTTGCCATCTCTTGTTGTTATTAATCATCTTTACATCAGTGATATCTCATGACAGCTCATCGGAATCAAATGTCTGTAGTTCATTACAGCTGGGATGATGGTGAACTTTAGGGAATAAGGACAAGATGGGTAATCTTAAGGAAACAAAAACATCATAGGGTGACAACCTTAACTTCTAATGCTGAGCAAAGCACATGTACAATTCAACGTGTAACCGTATCAGAAAAATATTGACTTCTAAGGGCATTGGTGTAACAAAAGGATATCAGATGTGCTGGGGCACAAGAGCCAAATGGAATCTGCTGGCTGTTGCAGAAGCCAGTCACTAGTCACTGAAATCTCAAGCAATCTGTGTGAGTCACACAGAATAATCATCTCATTATGTTTCTACAAATCACTAATTCCACCAAGTGCTGAGGTTAACAAGACTCCTGTTGATATCAGCAGTTTGGCACACAGGAATTCAATATACACAGAATCAACCTCCAGCCCTATTATTAAAACACATCAGAAATAAGATGTGAATGTCTACATTCCCCGTGCTCCTGCCACCAGGTGATCCCTACACTAGGTGCATGCTGCAAGAACAGATGCTCAGAAGTTCCTGACAGCTTCCCCCCCCAGAAAGAAAACACACCAACTGATCATGTTTTGCAGTAGCACATTCATTCCAGTGAGTCTTCTGCTGAAAGGTAAGCCATCCTCCCAGTCCTCGGCCATCTGCCAGGAGAAATCAGCTGTCATATGGCACAATGCAAAGTGCAGGATGTAGCTGAGTCTTCAGAGCTTGAACTACTCAGGCATCCAACAGGCACAGCAACCAGGCAGCTCTCTTCATCATGCACTCTGCAAAACCCAAGCAGGTTAAAGCCTTGAGAGGGGCTTGTCAGCTGGCCTCTCACCCTATGCAACCTGGGCAACGAAGACACCGCAAGTCCTCATGCAACTGCATGGCAGGGGTTCCCCACAGCTCAGACTTGCACATAGTAATGCAGAGCTATTCCTTCTGCAAAATTACCACCAACAGCTCCATAAAGGATTTCAGAGCAGTCCCTGAAAAGCTTTTTTTTTTTTTTTCATCCCCTTTTTATCAATCACCTTTATTTGCCCAAAGAATCAATTCTTCAGGCTCTTTACATCAGAGATTAAGCTGTCCATACTTGGAGCAAGTAGGGAAGAATTGTAAGCAAGATATCCCATTCTTATGCAGACATTTTCACATACAAAAAAGCTCAAAGTGTCAGTTAGTTTAACAGCAATATAAGTAGACAATAAAACCCAGCTTTTAGCATCCCCAGTCACCAAACTCCCCAAATAAAACAAATCTCTTCTTCGCCTATTTTAACTGCAAACATGTTTGAGGTTGGTAGCCCATAGGAAGAGGGGCTGCACTCGCTGTCACACTCCAGAGTGGAAAGGACTCTCGCATTTTGCCCAGGACAACCTTTTCCCCACACCTCTGCGGCCAGTTGATAAAACAGTTTCCAATCTTGACCTAAGAAGCATTCTGAACTCCGCCACCTTTGGTTACCATGAAGTAACCACATCAAACTGTCAAACTCATTTTGCTATCATTGGGATTCCACAAGCAGTTACTGTACCTTGGAGACCAACCATTGCTTGGAAGATCAGTTTGAGAAACACAAAGGAGAGTTTGTCTAAACATTACACCATTGTTATCTAATACAAGAACCTGTCTCATTTCATGCTGAGTTAAGGCAAGGTTACTCCAGCAAAAAATCATTTACTTTGCCTCTGCTACAAGACAGTAGCTCTTTAAATCATTCAAATCTCACTGCAAAATCACCTCTTATAACCCCTAAAGCCTCAATGTTCAATAACCAAATCCTTTGCTAAATCAAAGATCGGGAAAATTGTCTTCCTCGGGGGAACTATTAAAATGAATCAGCAAGAACATAACTATACCACCTTCTAGAGCAGAGGAAATCAGAACTGCTTGACTAGTGTCCCCAAGACTCTTTTATGCTAAGCATCTTCTCTTGCAACTGCTTGAACCCTGTGGGTGCAGTAGAGTCCAAATGGTCACAGAGAACTGCAAGATAATGACAATCATGGGCAATCACCAATTTGTGACAGTATTAATGTCAAAAACCACAGACTCCTTGTTACCAGCAAAGAGAGAAAAAGAAAGCAGCGTTCAGAAAACTTCAGAAAAGTTGCCCTATTTGAGATTTTGGGTTTATTTTTCAATTAAATCAGAGTGTTATGTTAGTGCAGCCACCAGTGTTTAGGAGAGGTGTTTAATAGAGCCTGGCTCACCAGAAACACTTTAAACTGAGCAATTAAGGAACATTTTGAAAAAACAAAGAAATAAGACTGGACTTATTTCTATAAGAAATAAGACTCCAGGAATCATACTGCAGCAAGACAGCCATGTATATCAAAGTCATCTGGCACCAAGAACACCACACATGCAGGCAGGCTTTAGACCATTCCCATGCACAAAGGCATCTGGCAAAAGCCCAGGAACTTGTGGGTAGGCAGGGAAGGAGAAAACAAGTGGTCAGAGAAAATGCGAACTGCGGGGAAATTCTGGTTTGGGAGAAGGGGAGAGATGTTCCTCTGACCCACTCTCTGGAATGGGTTTCAATGCACTAGATGTATCCGGATGATTGTCCTCATTGGCCTCAAACACCACAAAGATATGGACCAAGGGGTCTGGGGAGGAATGAAAAAGGAAGACCCTAAAGCATTCATTTCTGTTTCCAGAAGACAGATATTTATTTAGTGTTACACTGCTGCTCATTATCTCAGAATCTCATCTTTTTCTATCTTTTCCCTTTATCTCTTTGGAGCAAACAGTGACCTCTTGAACAAGAGCACTTAAGTCCACATTACAGAAGCCTAGCTACCTTCCAACACGAAGCAAACTTCTCCAGGTTTGGTTGTGATATTTCAATCCCACAAAGGTGCTATTTCACTCCCACATCGCCAACATGGTTGATACTCCCTGATTGTATGAATAATCCCTTTCCATGTCAGCATGCTGCAGAAGCAGCCCAGGCAGGCAGCAAGAGTTCTGCCAAAACCAGAGTTCAGCCACAAGAAAACCAGTAAGTTGCACCACAACAGACACAAACATTTGGAGAATTAGGTTAAACTCACTAATAACATTACTAGCAGAAAGTCCCATCATTCACCTTTATTTTACTCTCAAACCCTTGCTCCTGAGGACTTTTCCTAGTTGATTCCACCAAGCTTCTTTCCTTCCTCTCTTTCCAGCCTCTTCTTTTGCACAAAATTTGGATCCTCTTCTTTTTCAACCCCTGTGCCTACCTGGGGAACCAAGATGCATGTCTTTTAGTTAACTCTTTTCAAAGGCTTGCAACCAAGAAATCAACATGTGCACAAACCTCAGCACGAATTAGAAGCCACTCCACTCACCAGCACCAGCTCTGCATGGAGCTAAAAATTAGCTTTGACTCTGTCTCATTTGTCAAACAGCACTTCGCCTTGAAAAACCATTAGAAGTGGCACAAACATTTAGCTACTGTTTGCCAGGGTAATTAGAATGGTTTGTCACAGCGCTTTTTAGTAACAGCCCAGCTTGAGATGAACAACACAGCAGAACACACACAGCTGGGGAAAGGTGAGCAAAGTTCATATAATAAGCTTGAGGAGATGGAAGCTCTTGAGTCCTCCTAAAAGCAGCAGTTTAAGATACAAGTTTAACATTCAATCTCTAGGAAATCTCCTGGGTACACAGCAAACACTAAGGCAGGAGGACCATATTTCTACCTCTCTGCTCCACAACACTTCCAAAGCTATATCCTCTTTCCCCTTATCCCCCAAACCGAATCCTTCAAGGCATTAAGGTAACATCAGTCTAACCCCAGAAGGGTCTGATGCTCTGCCCACTAACATTATGGTTTCCCAGGAGAGAGAAGGCACTGTCATATCACAGGCTGGAATGGCAAATACAGGGCTCTGTGCTGCTCCATACAATAACCATTGGCAGGAAGGGAGATTTGAACCAGAAGCTGACAAAATGTTTACTCAACTGCCAGTCCTTGGTACTGCACCAAGATCCAGAAGAAGGAGAGACATCAGGTATGAGACTTCTCCGACTTGTCTGTATTCTCTTTTAAGAGACCCTCCGACACCATGTTCTCAGAAAGGCCTTCCCTGGCACCCCAGCAGTCTCTCACCAAGCACAGTAGTCACGCCAGCCACCACCCAAGCAGGTGTTCTTCTCCAATGCGCTTCCTTGCTCTTAGCCCACTACCCTGTTCAAATCCTTTGATGTCCATATCCTGCTTAGAGTAAGGAGGATTCCACTAAGGCAAAATATTTGGCTAAGAATAGATTACAAGCCTCTTGTAAGAATGCCTATTTAAAGGAAAGAGGCTGATTCACTGAATGTCAGCTGTCTCAAAATTATCTCAGCAGTCCCACAGAAACATAAAGAAGGCCACACTGAGTCACAACAAGGATCCATTTAACCCACTATCATAATACTCTCACAGTATCTGGCTATTTTCAGCTACAGCAATTCTATGAATTCTTTCTGGTGACTGAGGCTACAACAGACTAAATGACAATTTACTATAGCTGAACAGAAATCCACAGAGTTTCTACCAGCGGTGGCTTATTCCCAAGACCAGAAATGCCATGAGATATCCTTTGCTCTTTTACAGGCCCTTCAGGACAGCTGGCTTATTACTCTGTGTCTCCAGCAAGTAGAGTCTTACTGTCTTACAAGAGGTGGTACTCTCTGTCCCTATCCTGTTCAAACCAGATAATCAGAAACCATTTTACATCTGCATAGATTTGGCATACCATCTAGCTGTAAAAAAACCCCACTCGGTGTCCGGATCACATCTGTTTAAAGATCCACTTGAGCATTTCCATCTATCTGGTGCTTTGGAATCACAGGATACAGACAGGCCAATTACAAACAATTAAGTTACCACACGTAAGAAATTACTGTTTCTCAGATGAGCAAAGGTCAATGGCCATATGCACACTCACAGCCTAGTCCCAACGGCCAAGCAAATTGGTTTAACTTGTACTTTGTGGTAACACGTTTTGCTACCTATTTACAAGGGAGTAAAAGAACTAAAAGAGCTACCACAGCTCGAGCTGTTATCTGTGGTTTGCAAAGATACCCACGAGTTATCTGTTCACCCCTATGATGAAAACTTTAGAGTATGTCAGTGTTACTTAACCCCACCTCACCAAACAACTCACACTTCAGAAACAAAACCAATTGCTTTCCAAACAGAGGCAAAGACCTTGTTATTTATTTAAAAACATCAAGAAATGCAGCAGGTTAAAAATAAACATAATTACTCACTAATTGTTCCTCCCCCAGACAACCCAGAAGCATACCTGAAACTACGCATTTTCTTTTCAAAGACACAGAAATTGAGCATATGAATGCCTTTAGTTTTATGTCAAAATAGACTTATAGACTCCCTTGCTTACAGTAAATTACCTGGAAAAAAACTCACATTTTGGGGGAAAATGACCATAAAGGAACTTCACAATACTTGGTACAAGAGCAACCAGATGGGAGCAGGGGGAAAGATTCTCCAGAAATACCAGATTTGCACTATTTTAGGGTCAGTTCTAATTCCAAGAGGGTAAATGGGTCACAGCAGTACACAAGAAGAACAACTGTACAAAATTCGTCATTCAATAACATCCCACCTTTGGCACACTTCAATCAGGCCATGAGGAGAAAGGGGGAAGAGGCAGAGATGCACATGTGGTTGCTATGGAGTTAAAGGCTTGAAGGAGATATAGGGAATCAGCACAATTGCCCAGAATAGAGTTAACTCTTAAAGTCCCTATCTCTAAACATCTCCATGGCCAGCCAAATTCATAAACACCCATACTAAGAGAATCCTTTTAAACACCCAAGTGTTCCCACGAAAAGTCAGGTTCCAAGAACCAAAATCCACCAAGGGAGTGTAGATGCTCCACATTAAAAAACAGCTGAAACTGGCAAACAGCAGCCAGCTACTACAGAAGTTGAGCAAGGGCTGAGAGATCAGTGGACATGGATGGAAGACCATGCTTTGCAGCATACAGTCTCTGCCAGCTGCCTTGTAGCTCAGTACTTTGCTCTGCCAGGCATAAGGGAGCAAAAGTAAATGCTAGAGATCCATGCAGAGATTTACCCCAACTCAACAAGTAGGGACATCACAATAAAATTAACCATCTGTAGTTCAGGTGTCAATCTGAAAGGTTTGAAGTGCACTCAAGTCCTAAGAAGCCTAGGCACATCTCTTCCTCAAGAACACACATCTTGTAACTTTGGGACTTTTTCTGCCCCATGGCATCATTCAGCTCTACATGAAAAAGCCATCACACTTCCTGAAGTGAGCACACATCAGCAGGACCCACATATAGGCAAAGATTGGGATGAGGCTGGCACAGGACATGCTACTTGAACAGTTTGCTGTGAAGGAAGAACTTCTTGGAAGACGATTTCCTGAAACAAAGATTATAGGGGTGGGAAAAGGATTCTGGCAGACCAGGCAGATGAGGATAAAAAGCATGAAGATAGTGCTATCGTGCTGGAGCTGATGAATGAAGTCATAAAGCCCGTTTCATGGACAATCCAACCAGTTGCTTCAAGACCACAAGAGGCTGCTGCATTTCCTACTCTTTACAGAGCTTCCTAGCAGAGGATGTGGGTGGGTGTGCATGTGTGTGTATGTGTATATATATA